>NC_058132.1:472506790-472515642 GCF_016433145.1 Gracilinanus agilis
CATTTCCACTGGTGTGGTCAGTCAAGACTTATTTACACATTATTGGTAGTTACATGGGTGTGGTCTTTTCAGGTCTACATCCCCAATCATGTTCTCATCAACCCAAGTGTCCAAGCAGTTGTTTTATTTCTGTGTTTCTATTCCTGCAGTTCTTCCTCTGAATGTGGATAGTGCTCCTTTCCATAAATCCCTCCAAATTGTCTTGGGTCATTGCGTTGCTGCTAGTACAGATTTCCATTTCATTCGATTTTACAATAATATATCAGTCTCTGTGTACAATGTTCTTCTGGCTCTGCTCCTTTCACTCCGCATCAATTCCTGGAGGTCTTTTCAGTTCACTTAGAATTCCTCCAGTTTATTATTCCTTTGAGCACAATAGTATTCCATCACCAACATATACCACAATTTGTTCAGCCATTCCCCAATTGAAGGGCATACCTTGCTTTCCAGTTTTTTGCCACCACAAAGAGCGCTGCTATAAATATTTTTGTGCAAGTCTGTTTATCTATGATCTCTTTGGGGTACAAACTCAGCAATGGTATGGCTGGATCAAAGGGTAGGCATTCTATTATCTCTCTTTGGGCATAGTTCCAAATTGCCCTCCAGAATGGTTGGATCAGTTCACAACTCTACCAGCAATACATTAACATCCCAATTTTGCCACATCCCCTCCAACATTCATTACTTTCCCCTGCTATCATTTTAGCCAATCTGCTAGGCTTAAGGTGGTACCTCAGAGTTGTTTTGATTTGCATTTCTCTAATTATTAGAGATTTAGAACACTTTCTCATGTGCTTATTGATACTTTTGATTTCTTTATCTGAAAATTGCTTATTCATGTCCCTTGCCCATTTATTAATTGGGGAATGGCTTGATTTTTTATACAATTGATTTAGCTCCTTGTATATTTGAGTAATTAGACCTCTGTCAGAATTTTTTGTTATAAAGATTTTCTCCCAGTTTGTTGTTTCCCTCCTGATTTTGGTTGCATTGTTTTCCCCTGTACAAAAACTTTTTAATTTAATGTCAAACTTATTTATTTTACATTTTGTAATTTTCTCTAACTCTTGTTAGGTTTTAAAATCTTTCCTTTCCCAGAGATCTGACAAGTATACTATTCTGTGTTCACCTAATTTACTTATAGTTTCCTTCTTTATATTCAAGTATTTCACCCATTCTGAATTTATCTTGGTGTATGGTGTGAGATGTTGATCTAAACCTAAACTCTCCCATATTGTTTTCCAATTTTCCCAGCAGTTTTTGTCAAATAGTGGATTTTTGACCCAAAAGTTGGACTCTTTGGGTTTATCATACACTGTCTTGCTGACATCACTTACCCTGAGTCTATTTCACTGATCCTCCCTTCTATCTCTTAGCCAGTACCATATTGTTTTTATGACAACTGCTTTAGAGTATAGCTCAATATCTTCTACTGCTAAGCCCCTTTCCTTCACATTTTTCTTCATTATTTCCCTTGATATTCTTGATCTTTTGTTCTTCCAAATAAACTTTGTTATAGTTTTTTCTAATGTAGTAAAAATGTTTTTGGTAGTTTGATAATTATGGTACTAAATACATAAATTAATTTGGGTAAAATGGTCGTTTTTATTATGTTAGCTCATCCTACCTATGAGCAATCAATGTTTTTCCAATTGTTTTGATCTAGTTTTATTTTTTTGGAAAGTGTTTTGTAGTTGTTTCCATATAATCCCTGTGTTTGTTTTGATAGATAGATTCCTAAGTATTTTATATTGTCTAGGATGATTTAAAATGGTGTTTCTCTTTCTTTTCTCTTGCTGCTCTAATGTGTTGGAAATATATAGAAATGCTGATGATTTATGTGCATTTATTTTGTATCCTGCAACTCTGCTAAAGTTGTTAATTATTTCTACTAGCTTTTAAGTTGATCCTCTAGGATTTTTTAAGTAGACCATCATATCATCTGCAGAGTGATAGGTTAGTCTCCTCCTTGCCTATTTCAATACCTTCAATTTCTTTTTCTTCTTTAATTGCTACTGCCAGTTCCTCTAGTACAATGTTAAATAAAAGAGGTGTTAATGGACATCCTTGTTTCACACCTGATCTTATTGGAAAGGCTTCTAATTTATCCCCATTGCATATGATGCTTGTTGATGGTTTAAGATATATACTGTTTATTATTTTTAGGAAAGAACCTTCTATTCCTATACTTTCTAGTGTTTTCTGTAGGAATGGGTGTTGTATTTTGTCAAAGGCTTTCTCAGCATCTATTGAGATAATCATGTGGTTTTTGTTTGTTAGACTGTTGATATGGTCAATTATGTGGATGGTTTTCCTAATGTTGAACCATCCTTGCATTCCTCGTGTAAATCCCACCTGATCATAATGAATAACCCTCTTTATCACTCACTAGAGTCTTTTTGCTAGTATTCTATTTAAGATTTTTGCATCTATGTTCATTAAGGAGATTGGTCTGTAATTTTCTTTCTCTGTTTTTGATCTGCCTGGCTTTGGAATCAGTACCATATTTGTGTCATAAAAGGAGTTTGGTAAGATTCCTTCTTTACTTATTATATCAAATAATTTGTATAGTATTGTGATTAATTGTTCTTTGAATGTTTGATAGAATTCACTTGTGAATCCATCAGGCCCTGGTGATTTTTTCTTAGGGATTTCTTTAATGGCCTGTTCAATTTCTTTTTCTGATATTGGATTATTTAAGTATTCTATTTCTTCTGCTGTTAATCTAGGCAATTTATATTTTTGCAAATATTCATCCTTATCACCTAGATTGTTAAATTTATTGCTATATAATTCGGCAAAATAGTTTTTAATGATTGCCTTAACTTCCTCTGCATTAGAGGTGAGGTCTCCTTTTTCATCTTTGGTACTATTAATGTGGTTTTCTTCTTTCCTTTTTTAATTAGATTAACCAATACTTTGTCTATTTTATCTGTTTTTTCAAAATACCAGCTTCTGGTCTTATTTATTAATTCAATAGTTCTTTTACTTTCAATTTTATTAATTTCTCCTTTGATTTTTAGCATTTCTAATTTAGTTTTCATCTGAGGATTTTTAATTTCTTCATTTTCTTGTTTTTTAAGTTTCATACCCAGTTCATTAAACTCTGCCCTCCCTAATTTGTTAATATATGCACTCAGTTATATAAATTTTCCTCTTAGAACTGCTTTGGCTGCATCCCATCAGTTTGGGTAAGATGTCTCATCATTGTCATTGTCTTCAATGAAATTATTAATTGTTTCTGTGATTTGTTCTTTCACTAAATTATTTTGGAGAATCATATTATTTAATTTCCAATTAGTTTTTAGTTTGCCTCTCCATGTATTCTTACTAATAACTATTTTTATTGCATTATGATCAGAGAATATTACATTTATTATTTCTGCTTTTTTGCATTTGTTTGCCATGCTTCTGTGCCCTATTACATGGTCTATCTTTGTGAATGTTCCATGTGCTGCTGAAAAGAAGGTGTATTCCTTTTTGTCTCTATTTATATTCCTCCAAATATCTATTAACTCAAATTTTCCTAGGGTTTTGTTCACCTCTCTTATCTCTTTCTTATTTATTTTTTGGTTTGATTTATCTAGATCTGATAGGGGAAGGTTCAGGTCCCCCACTACTATGGTTTTGCTATCTATTTCATCCTTGAGCTCTAATAGTTTCTCCTTTAGAAATTTGGAAGCTATTCTGTTTGGTGCATACATATTGAGTACTGATATTTCTTCATTGTTTATACTGCCTTTTATTAGGATGTAGTAACCTTCCCTATCTCTTTTAACCTTATCTATTTTTACTTTGGCTCTGTCAGAGATCATGATAGCCACCCCTGCCTTCTTTTTCTCATTTGAAGCCCAAAAGATTTTGCTCCATCCTCTTATTTTCATTCTATGTCTGTCTGTCTGTCTAATATGTGTTTCTTGTAAACAACATATGGTTGGGTTTTGGTTTCTAATCCACTCTGGTATTTGCTACCGTTTTATGGGTGAGTTCATCCCATTTGCATTCAGAGTTATAATTATCAACTCTGCATTCCCAGATATTTTGATTCTCTCTCCTAGTCCTGTTCTTTCTTCTTTCACTGTTTCCTTCTATACCAGTGTTTTGATTTTAATCAGTTCCTATAATCCCCTCCCTTGTTGTACTTCCCTTTCTCCCCCCTCCCTTCTTATTCCCCTCTTATTGTTCCTTAAAGCCACGCGGTGTTCCCCCCCCCAAGCCCTCTCCCTCCCTTATATTGCTTCCCTCCCCACCAGTCCCTTTCTTACTCTTCTACTTCTCTATAGGGCGTGAATCAATTTTCTACCCCTATGGATTTGATTGTTCTTCTCTAAGTTGATTTCAATGCACTTAAGTATTGAAATTTCCCTCTCTCTAACCTCTTTACCCTTACAATGTATTGTTATTTTTCCCCTGTCAATTCCATGTGCTTCTTTAAGGAATATAAATTTATTCCTTTTTGTTTGCTTTCCTTTTTTCTTATTGTTATCTTCTTCCCCCCCTAGTTTTGTATATATTTCTACATACATACATACATACATATATATATATATATATATTTCTATATCTCTTGATATTTCATCCTATACAGTTTTTCCCTGTTCCCTCTATGTAAACTTCTTCTAGTTATCCTGTTGGTAATAATAATTTTTAATATTTGCCAATACCTTCTTTTCTTCTTGGGATATAAATTGATTGAATTTGTTGTGTCCCTTAAAGAAAAGAATTTTTTTCTCCTCCTCCCATTCTCTTAATTACCTTATGTTGATTCCCTTGCATTCTGGGTTTGGGCAGCCAACTCTTTGTTTAAGTCTAGTTTTTTCTTGATGAATATTTGGAAGTCCTCAATTTTATTGAATAACTATACTTTCCCCTGCAATAATATAGTTAATCTTCCTGGATATTTGCTTCTTGGTTGTAGCCCCAGTTCTCTTGCTTTCCAGAATATTGTGTTCCGTGCCTTCTGGTCCTTCAATGTAGATGCACCCAGATCCTGTGTTATCCTAACTGTGGTTCCCTGATAACTGAATAACTTCTTTTTAGCAGCTTGTAATATTTTTTCCTTGGTCTGGTAGTTTTTGAATTTGGCTATGATATTCCTGGAAGTTGTTAGTTGTGGATTAAATGTAGGAGGTGATCTGTGGATCCTGTCAATTTCTACTTTTCCTTCTTTTTCAAGAATTTCTGAGCAATTTTCTCTGATAATTTCTTGTAAAATGCTATCTAAACTTTTTCTTTTATCATGATGTTCTGGTAAACCAATAATTCTTAAGTTATCTCTTCTAGCTCTGTTCTCCAGATCTTTGGTTGAATCAATGAGGTGTTTCATATTCTCCTTAAATTTTTCATGTTTTTTATTTTGTTTAATATATTCTTGCTGCCTTGTGAAGTCATTTTCTTCTAGCTGTTGAGTTCTGTTTTTAAAGACTGAATTTCATCCCTGGCTTTTTGGTCATCCTTCTCTTTCTGGTCTGATTTTCTTTGTAGATCATCTTTTGCCTTTGCTTCATTTTCAAGCTGGCCAATTCTGGCTTTTAATACTTTATTTTCTTGTTTTAGCTCATGTATTTCCTTTTTCAAATTGTCTTCAGCCTCTCTTTATTGTTTTTTGAGTTCCTGAAGTTCTTGAATTAATTGAGTTTTAAATTCTTGAGTTAATTGAATTTTGAGATCTTCTAAAGCCTGTGTCCAGTTCACTGGAGCTACTTCCTCTTCTTCTATTTCTGTTTCATTTGCTCTCTTTTCACTTCCTTGAAAGAAGCTATCAATTGTCATTTCTTTTCTCTTTTTCTGTTGCTTACTCATGTTTTTTTTTCCTTCCTTGTTCTGCTAATTTGAGCAGTTGTATTTAATGATCTTTGATGAAAGATCTTCCCCCCAGGGGTAAGTTACTTTATCTGCCCTTGGAAGACTTCTTGTCTGTCCAATTGTTGGGATTAAATCTGTATGGATTGGATTAGTCTGCCCTGAGACTAAAACCTCCAAGCCTTGAGGGGAGGGAAAAACAAAGAAACAAACAAAAACAAACCCCCAAAAAGGTGGAGTGACAAGAAGGAGTGTTTTTTGTTGAACTGAGCTCTCCAGCAGTGGGGTCCCCCTGCGCTATCCACTGTGTTTGATCTGGTTTTCTTTCCTCTTGAAACCCTGCGTTCTCTATCTCATCATGAGGAAGCCAAGCTGTCTATGCTCTGGGGTTTGGCTCTCTAAGCCATATCTTCTGGGCGTTTTTGCTGTGTTTCTCTGGTTTTCTCTTCTGGTCACCTCTCCAGTGCCTGTGTTTGACTCCCTGAGTCCTATGCCAGCAAGGCCCTCTCTCTCTTGACTGGTGCACCCACCAGCCCTGAGATTTCCCAGGCAGCTGGAGACTCCTTACAGCACGTGGGGGAGGAGTGTTGGGATCCTGGGATTCCCCTTCTACCCCCTCAGTCCCAACAGTTCAAGTTTTGAAATCTTTTTCTTGGCGTACCTCTTTAGTTGTGCTGCAGTAGGGTTCCCCCTGATCTGTCCCCTTCTTAGATTTGGTCCTCTTTCTTCTCAAAGCACATTGTTTTCTATCTCAGTGCGTAAGGGTGGGGAGATTTTTAGATTTGCTCCATCTACGCTGCCATCTTACCGGAACTCCCCGGAATATAATTCTTTAATGTAAAAGAATGCATTTTTTTTAAGAATTAAGAGGTTTATGATGGACAGGAACATAGTACTAGAGAAATCATGAAATATTTCTTGGGAAAAGTATGATGTCAGAAGAGTTTTGTGGGAAACAGGAATTTTAAAATAAGAAAGTATGTTTTGGGAGCAGATTCTTATCATGGAAGACAGTGTGAAAGAAAAAAAAATAAGAAAAATTTTACTAAAGATTGAAGAGGGAAAGTAATTTGTAATAATTTTAGAAATACATATTGGAGTCAGGTTGTGATGTTCTTTCAATAATAAAAAGAGATTATTATTTTTAATCATAGAAATGATAAACATTGGAGTTTGTTAAGTAAGGGGTAGGGAGTGACACTCCTTTGGACATCATCCTCCTCCCTGAAGCCTCATCATCCTATAAGATCACATCATTCCTGATACTCACATAATACTCCTCGGTCCCTTGGGATCTTCTCTCCCTCTAATTGGGGAGTAAAAAAGAAAAATAAATAGTGGGGAGAAATTTCTGAGCTCAAATTGATGTTTTTTAGTAGGAGCTATGCATTAAAAACACTAGGGTCTAGACACACCCAGTAGTACAATCTAAGACCCACAGATGAGGAAATGGCAAGTATATATAGTCTATGAAAAAGAGTCAGATTACACAAACTCCCTTCCAGAAGAGGAGAGACGTTCAGCTGAATATTTCTTCTCGAGATGGGCAACTAGAATTTTTCATCTGGTAGTATTGAACATGTTGTAGTATGTGATTATAATGAAATACTGTTGTCATAAGAAATGATGAAAAAGAGTATCACCAAAGTCCTGGAAAGATTTATATGAAGTGACGCAATGTGCAATGAGGGTAACCAGGATAACGTTGTACACAATCACAATCATTTATGATGTTATACTGTAAATGACAGCTTTTATCAACAATACAAATACCTGGGAAAACTCCAAGGAATTCATGATTTTTAAGAAAGCTATCTACCATCATTAAAGGAACTGATGGATTCTAAATACAGATTGAGGCATACTAACCACTTTATTTCCTCCACAAATTTTTTTCTCTAATGTATGAAATATGTGTGAAACCATAATGACATATGAATGGGGAAGGGAGGGAAAGAACTTGGATTCCAAAAAGTCAGGAGATGATTGTTGACATTTGAATCAACATATAATATGGAAAAAAATAAAATTTAAAATCATTAAAAAAATAAATTACATTGTTAAAAAAACAGAAAAGAAAGAAAAATGGAGAGCTCCTCCAAGATCCTTGATTTAAAGAAGTTGCCCTGTGCAACCATCTCTTCATTTCCCACTGAAATTCATGCCTCTGGAATTCTACATAACCCTGTGAAAAAATGTCCCAAACAAAGAAAGTCTTTTCAGCTCCTTTTCTAGTTTTATCACCCCCCAGTGTGTTGTGAACTTCCTGTGGGGAGGGCTATCATTTGCCAATCTTTGACTTACCACTGTAGGAATTTAATAAAATTTTATTGAATGACTGATTAATATTTGTTAGTTGTGAAGTTCATTCTACACTGCCGCCATCTTAGTCCAGAAAATGTATTGATATTACTTTATTGTGTAAGAGACCTTTTAGCATAATATAGTTTCACTGAGTATCTCTTTTAATTAGGTCTGTTCTTGCTTTTGTTTTGCTTAAGATTATGATTGATATCTCTGCCTTTTTTCACTTCAGCTGAAGCATATTAGATTCTACTGCAGTCTTTTCTTCCTCCATCCCATTTTCCATTCCTCCTCCTCCTCCTCCTCCTCCTCCTCCTCCTCCTCCTCCTCCTCCTCCTCCTCCTCCTCCTCCTCCTCCTCCTCCTCCTCCTCCTCCTCCTCCTCCTCCTCCTCCTCCTCCTCCTCCTCCTCCTCCTCCTCCTCCTCCTCCTCCTCCTCCTCCTCCTCCTCCTCCTCCTCCTCCTCCTCCTCCTCCTCCTCCTCCTCCTCCTCCTCCTCCTCCTCCTCCTCCTCCTCCTCCTCCTCCTCCTCCTCCTCCTCCTCCTCCTCCTCCTCCTCCTCCTCCTCCTCCTCCTCCTCCTCCTCCTCCTCCTCCTCCTCCTCCTCCTCCTCCTCCTCCTCCTCCTCCTCCTCCTCCTCCTCCTCCTCCTCCTCCTCCTCCTCCTCCTCCTCCTCCTCCTCCTCCTCCTCCTCCTCCTCCTCCTCCTCCTCCTCCTCCTCCTCCTCCTCCTCCTCCTCCTCCTCCT
>NC_058132.1:472518171-472597940 GCF_016433145.1 Gracilinanus agilis
TTCTTCTTCTTCTTCTCCCCCTCCCTCTCTCCCTCCCTCTCCCTCTCCCTTTCCCTCTCCCTCTCTCGTTCTCCTTCTCCTTCTCCTCCTCTTCTTCCCCTCTTATTTCTCTGTTCAGAGAGCTCTCAAAGCTTCTGTTGTTGTTGCTGTTGCTTCTGCCATGGTCTGGGCCTAAATCCACCCAAGTGCTACAAATTTATCCTTTGGAACTCCTAAGTTATGCTAGTCTTGATAACTGATCCATTCTCTGACATTTTTATTGCTCTGCAATTCTAAAATTTAATTTGAGATTGTATTTTAATGTTTTTTAAAGAGAAATGCTTGGAGAATGTAGGTAGGACCAGGCCTGAACTACAATATATTGGCTTTTTCTTACTGTTACTTTTTATTGCTCTGTTTTCAGAATTTGGTTGGTTGTGCTTTTTAAAGTTGTTTGGAGGAGTATATTTTGAGGACTCAGCAAAAAATGCTCATTTTATTCTGCTATCTGGGCTTTGCTCCTTGATATATTCTTTTTCTTCTTATATGTTACTCCTCATCATATACTCTTTCATGAAGTGACAATGACTTCCTTGCTGTTGTTACTACCAGACTCAGTTATGATCTTTTTTTGCTGCCTGTCCCCCATACAAAGAATACTCTCTCTCCTAAATTATGACTATTGTTTTCCTTTCTTTCCTTTAAATCTCAAACAAAATTCTATCTTTTACTTGAATACTTATTTAAATCCTCAATTCTGGTGCCTTTCCTCTCTTAATTTTCTTTTTGTTCTGTATATAATTTCTTTATACATATATGTTAGCTTGTTTTCTTCCCCATTGCATTATAAGTTTCTTGGGGGCAGAGATTATCTTTCGCCTCTTTTGTATCCCTGAACCATATTAGGCACTGAATCAATGTTTATTTGCTGACTTAAATTTTTATTAATTAATTAATGGTTTCTAGCTAAAAATCTATTATCTTATAATCTTTTGGAATTTTGGTTTCCAAAATACAGATCCAGAGAGTGGTCTGTTTAATTGTTCCATGGGGCTAGCAGTCAGAGAATTGAAAGATGGGTTGTAACATACCCTTTACTTAATAATCATTTGTTGGACTTGTCTCCAAACATACCTCCCACCTTAAACTTTGACCACGTAGTTTGACTATAATGTGCCTTATTATAAAAGTGGCTTCCTATAACTACATAACCTTAACACCTCTACCCTTCTATAATATGTGTTATTATATATGATTTCCTCAGGATGTAACTTCAAATGGTACACATCCACATAAATGGCTTTGTTAGCAACATTGTCTTTCGTGCCTCAGTGAACTCCCAGTATTCCCCATATAACAAAGAGTTTAACTCCGCTTCCTAAATCAATCTCTGTCTGTGGCAGCTCCCTTTCATAGGGGAGGGCTTTATGGTCCAGGAAAATAGTTTGTCATACAGACCTTTTTCCTTTTCTAGCAACACATATACATACTCACATATGTACCTACTCTATTTAAATAAATTGGCAAGATGAATACAGCTGCAACAGGTTAAGCAGACCTGGGTAAGTTATAGTTGCATCACAGATCTTAACCTCATGGTCATGGTGCATAGTGATCCCTTCTATAGTCCAACCATGGAAGATTTACATAAGAAATATCAAAATCTAAATAGAGTTTATAGAAGAAACCTTGGATATAAAATGTATAAGGATAAAAAGAAGGGGAAAACATAAGCAATCATTTTTTATGTACTCTCCTTAGTAGCAGAAGACTTGGACATGCAGGATAAAAACTAGGGCCATGTAATGTCATAGATCCAAAGAAATATATGTCTACAAAATGTAAAAAAATTAGAGCCAATGTCACAACTTACAGTGGTAATCAATATCACCTACTAAAGAAAAACCAATAATAAGTAGAATTGGAATAAAGCACAGAATTTGTCACTTAGAAGGACATTGATTTCTGAAAAAAATATGTATTTTCATTAGCATGAAGGAGATGGAAGCCACACCATATAGGGCAAATAGTTTTGTTTCATTTTATCTCTTAAATTCAGAGAATCATAAAATGAAATGAGAAAAATGGACTTAAAGACCAACTGATTGAACTCTTTCTGTTAAAATATAAGGAAATGGAGGAATAAGTAAGTTAAATTATTCACCTAAAGGCATACAGATAGTAAGCATCATAGGTAGGCTATGGACCTAGATACTCTGCCCTGAAAACCAATTCATTTTCTACTGTACCTCTCTGCTTCTCATATTCAATATTTGCTGTTATATTTGGGAAGAGTTTTAATATATATTTTCACTTTTAATGTCCTACTCAAATGACTTTATTCTATCATTCCAGATATATGTATATTAAACTCTCATGAGAGGTGCTAGTATTCATTAAGCACCCATAAAAGGGCTTTAAAAGCACTATTCAGGGCTGCTTAGATAACTTTGGTGTCCACCTTCTTATTTGTGGCTCCAAGAAGATGCATAATGGGCAGTGGTTAGACACTGGTAAACCATTTTGGCATTTGGTCTAAATGAAAATTGGGGTAAAAAGGAGACCAGAGACCCATTGGTGAATTAATAGGGTGTCTACCCCCAAGCATGTAAAGTCTTTCCCAGATAGAATGGGAGGATGAGAACAATTTGTTTCAATGATCATGAAAGTCGTTGAAGCAGACATTAAGAAGCTTGGTCAGACAATGAAGACACCAAAGTCATCCACAGCATCCTAAGTCATGACAAATTGTCCTGATTTTTATCTTGCTACTGGACTTCAAAGTTCTTGGAATTGAGATTGAGACTGCTGATTTCATGGAATTCTTTCTTACTTAAATCAAATTGATCCTTCTATTCCTATACTTTCCAGCATACAATTCTGTCTTACTTAAATCAAATTAATCACAAGTCAAGATATCACACCATGTTGTTATTAGTCCTACTTTAAAACAAAGGACAAAGAACAGTGATATGTATTGTAATTATCTTCAAAAGTACTATATCTGGCTATAATGGACTTTTTAATATTTCTGACACCAACATTCTATTTTTAATTTCTGTGATTTTGCACAGGCTGTCTCCCATGCCTAGAATAAATTCACAACCCAAATATCCCAGATTTGAGGATAACTCACTATTTGACAAAACTACAGGAAAAATTGGAAAACAGTATGGCAAAAATTAGGTTTAGATCAATATCTCATACACTATACCAAGATAAATTCAAAATGAGTATATGACTTTAACATAAAGAGTGATATCATAAGTAAGTTAAGTGAACATGGAAGAGTATACCTGTCACATCTATGGAAAAAGGAATAATTTAAGATCAAGAAAGAGATAGAGAATATTACAAGATGTAAAATGAATAATTCTGATAACATAAAATTAAAAAGGTTTTGTACAAACAAAACCAATGCAACGAAAATTAGATGGGAAGAAGCAAAGTGGGGAAAAATATAACAAATTTCTCTGACAAAGGTCGGATTTTTCAAATATACAAAGAACTAAGTCATATTTATAAGAAAAAAAATCACTCCACAAAGGACAAATGGTCAGCTTTCAGATGAAAAAAATTAAACTCTCAATAATCATATGAAAAAAATGTTCTAAATCTCTCTTGATCAGAGAAATGCAAATCAAAACAACTCTGTGTACAACCTTATTCATGGCAGACTAGCTAATAAAACAGTAAAGGAAAATAATATATTTTAAACAGGATGTGGCAAAATTAGAACACTAACACACTATTGATGGAGTTGTGAATTGATCCAATCAATATTGGAGGCAATTAGGAATTATGCCCAAAGGGCTTTAAAAGAATACATGACCTTTGATCCAGCGATACCATGACTAAGTTTGTATTTCCAATAGTTAAAAAAATGAATGGGAAAGGATCTGTTTGTGCAAAAATATTTATGTCTGCTTCTTTCATGGTGGCAAAAAAAATGGAAAATCAGGGGATGCCCATCAATTGGTGAATGGCTGAACAAATTGTGGTATATAATGGTAACAGAATACTATTGTTCTGTAAGGACTCATGAACTAGATGATTTTTATATAAACTGGAAAGATATCCATGAACTGATGCTGAGGGAAACGAGCAAAACCAAGAGAATATTGTACATAGAAACTGAACCATTGTGGCACAATCAAATATAATAGATTATGATACTAACAGTAATGCAATAATCCATGACATCCCCTAGGGTTTTATGAGAAATAATGCTATCCTCATCCAGAGAAAGAACTGTGGGAGTAGAAATACAGAAGAAAAAACACATGATTTATCACATGGTCCTATGGGTATATGATTGAGGATTTTGTTTTTAAAATATCACTCTATTTCAAATATGAATAATATGGAAATAGTTTTTCAACAATAATACATGTATAACCCAGTGGAATTGCTTGTCATCTCTTGGATGGGGAAGGAAGAGAGGAGGCAGATAACATGAATCATGTAACAATGGAAAATATTCTAAATAAATTTTTAAAAAATGGAAAGTCTTACATGAACTGATATGGAGTAAAATAAGCAGAACCAAAAAAACATTATACACAGTAAATGAAAATTTTCAGAATGATCAAATGTAATTGACTTTGATACTAACAGCAATGCAAAGACCCAGTATAATTCTGGGGGACTTATGAAAAAGAATACTCTTTATATCTAGAGAAAGAACTTTGGGAATAGAAATCCAGAAGAGAACGTATGATTTATCTTTGTTTTTATAGATATTGAAGTAAAGTAAAACGAAGTACCTAATCCATTGGTAAAGGTAGTAATCAATAAAGCCTACATTTCCTTATAGAAAGCAGGCAGTAGGAATGTGCTTTCTCAGTTACTAGCAACAGATGGTCAGTGCAACCAGAGTATGGTCCTCCAGAAAGAAATAAAATAGATATGCAATGATTCCCAAAGTGGGCGCGACCACCCCCTGGTGGGTGCTACAGTGATCCAGGGGGGTGGTGATGGCCACAGGTGCATTTATCTTTCCAATTAATTGCTATTAAAATTTTTAAAAATTAATTTCCAGGGGCACTAAGTAATATTTTTTTATGGAAAGGGGGCTGTAGGCCAAAAAAGTTTGGGAACCACTGAAATATAGGAAAAGATATTCAAAAGAATGTCTTGTCCTGCTCAGCTAATGGCACATCTGGCTTGTGTGCAATAAGGGTTGCTTGCACTGGTCATTTTACCCTGATAATTAAGGCTACATTTCACTTATTGTAAACTTTAAAGCCATATAGCTTTCTCAAGATTATATGAGCTCATTTTACCTTTTTACCTCTTACTCGTATGTAACCCTATAAAAATTGTCTGTAACTTCAGTTAGGTTCAATTTTCTCTAGGAAAGTTTGCCCTGGCCAGTAGGTATGTTTATCAATCAATAGATTAATGAATAAATATTGGTTCCATTAATTGAACCTCTAGGTTTCTGGACTTGCTTTGTGAAGTACACCAGTTCAGTATATGATTTGGGATTTTGGATTTTTGGGTGATAATATATGTATAAACCAGTGGAATTATTGCCAACTCTGGAAGGGGTGGGAAAAGGGGAGGAAGACAACAACAATCATAAAACCATGGGAAAATTTTTAAAATTAAATTTAAAATTAAATTAAATTAAAAAATGAAGATGAGGAAAAATAAATAAAAAGCATTTGCTCCTTTCGAAGATCAAGTAAAATGTCATTTACTACATGAAGTTGTTTCTGATAGCACCAGCTGCTAGTGTTATTTAATATTTTTAAGTATTTTTGTGTCTATTTTATAAAAAAAACTTCTATGTGTACATTCTACACCCTAGGATAGAATATGATCTCTTTGAGCAGGTGTACTGTTTGATTTTCTATTTTCATTCCAAACAACTGGCAGAATCTTCTTAAATTTAAAGAATCATTTTAAAG
The DNA here is from genome assembly GCF_016433145.1 of Gracilinanus agilis. Classification (NCBI taxonomy): domain Eukaryota; kingdom Metazoa; phylum Chordata; class Mammalia; order Didelphimorphia; family Didelphidae; genus Gracilinanus; species Gracilinanus agilis. The sequence goes on from NC_058132.1 coordinate 472,524,066, forward strand.
TAATTACTTTCAAATAGTTATTTAAACAATTATGGTTTGATTGATTGGTTGATTAACTTTTTTTAAACATTTATTAATATTCATTTTTTAACATAGTTACATGATTCATGCTCCTACTTTCCCCTTCACCCGCTCACACCTCCCCCCATAGCAGACGCACATTTCCACTGGTTTTATCATGTGTCGTTGATCAAAACCTATTTCCAAATTGTTCTTAGTTGCATTGGTGTGGTGGTTTCAAGTCTACATCCCCAATCATGTCCACCCCAACCCACGCATTCAAGCAGTTGTTTTTCTTATATATTTTCTGTGCTGAACTCCTTCCTCTGAATGTGGGTAGCATTCCTTTCCATACATCCCTCAGAGCTGTCCTGTGTCATTGCATTGCTGCTGGTACAGAAGTCCATTACATTCAATTTTACCACAGTATATCAGTCTCTGTGTACAATGTTCTTCTGGCTCTGCTCCTCTCACTCTGCATCAGTTCCTGGAGGTCTTTCCAGTTCACCTGGAACTCCTCCAGTTTATTATTCATTTAAGTGCAATAGTTTTGATTTGCATTTCTCTAATTATTAGAGATTTAGAACACTTTCTCATGTGCTTATTGATACTTTTGATTTCTTTACCTGAAAATTGCCTATTCATGTCTCTTGCCCATTTAGCAATTGGGGAATGGCTTGATTTTTTTATACAATTGATTTAACTCCTTGTATATTTGAGTAATTAGACACCAGTCAGAGATTTTTTGTTATAAAGATTTTTTCCCACTTTGTTGTTTCCCTTCTGATTTTGGCAGCATTGTTTTTGTTTGTACAAAAGCTTTTTAGTTTGATATGATCAAAATCATTTATTTTACATTTTGTAATTTTGTCTAAATCTTGCTTGGTTTTAAAATCTTTCCTTTCCCAGAGATCTGACAAGTATACTATCCTGAGTTCACTTAAATTATTTATAGTTTCCCTCTTTATATTCAAGTCATTCACCCATTCTGAATTTATCTTGGTGTAGGGTATGAGATGTTGATCTAAACCTAATCTCTCCCATATTGTTTTCCAAATTTCCCAGCAGTTTTTGTCAAATAGTGGATTCATGTCCCAAAAGTTGGGCACTTTGGGTTTATCATACACTGTCTTGCTGATGTCATTAATCCCAAGTCTATTCCACTGATCCTCCCTTCTATCTCTTAGCCAGTACCATATTGTTTTGATGATGACTGCTGCTTTATAGTATAGTTTAATATCTGCTACTGCTAGGCCCCTTTCCTTCACATTTTTTTTTCATTATTTCCCTTGATATTCTTGATCTTTTGTTATTCCAAATGAACTTTGTTATAGTTTTTTTCTAATTCAGTTAAGAAATTTTTTGGTATTTTGATAGGTATGGTGCTAAATAGGTAAATTAATTTGGATAGAATGGTCATTTTTATTATGTTAGCTCATCCTACCCATGAGCAATTAATGGCTTTCCAATTGTTCAGATCCAGTTTTATTTGTTTGGAAAGTGTTTTGTAGTTGTTTTCGTATAATTGCTGTGTTTGTTTTGGTAGATAGATTCCTAAGTATTTTATATTGTCTAGGGAGATTTAAAATGGTGTTTCTCTTTTTACCTCTTGCTGCTCTAATGTGTTGGAAATATATAGAAATGCTGATGATTTATGGGCATTTATTTTGTATCCTGTAACTCTGCTAAAGTTGTTAATTATTTCTACAAGCTTCTTAGTTGATTCTCTAGGATTTTTTAAGTAGACCATCATATCATCTGCAAAGAGTTTTGGAAGGATATCTCATCATTGTCATTCTCTTCAATGAAATTGTTGATTGTTTCTATGTTTTCTTCTGTGCCTAATTGGTTTTGGAGAATCATATTATTTAATTTCCAATTAGTTTTTGATTTGCCTGTCCAGGTGCCCTACTAATTATTATTTTTATTGCATTATGATCTGAGGAGGTTGTATTTATTATTTCTGCTCTTTTGCATTTGTTTGCAATGTTTCTATGCCCTAGTACATGGTCAATCTTTGTGAATGTACCATGTGAAGCTGAAAAGAAGGTGTATTCCTTTTTGCTGCTTTTTATTTTTCTCCACATATCAATTAAATCTAATTTTTCTAGGGCTTCATTCACCTCTCTTACTTCTTTCTTATTTATTTTTTGGTTTGATTTATTTAGATCTGAAAGAGGAATATTTAGATCTCCCACTGTTATGGTTTTACTATCTATTACCTTCTTGAGCTCTGCCAGTTTCTCTTTTATGAATTTGGATGCTATACCACTTGGTGCATACATATTGAGCAGTGTTATTTCCTCATTGTTTATACTGCCTTTAATCAGGATGTAATGACCTTCCCTGTCTTTTTCAAACATATATATTTTTATTTTGGCTTTGTCAGAAATCACAATTGCCACTCCAGCCTTCTTTTTCTCATTTGATGCCCAAAAGATTTTGCTCATGCCCTTAACCTGAAACTTGTGTACGTCCACCCACCTCATATGTGTTTCTTGTAGACAACATATGGTAGGGTTTTGGTTTCTAATCCACTCTGCTATTTGCTTCCGTTTTATGAATGAGTTCATCCCATTGACATTCAGAGTTATAATTATCAGTTGTGCATTTGCTGACATTTTCGTATCCTCTCCTATTCCTACCCCTTCTTCTTAAACTACTTCCTTTTAAACCAGTGATTTGCTTTAAGCCAGTATCCCTTATCCCCTCCCTTGATTAACTTCCCTTTCTACCCCCCTCCCTTATTATTCCCCTCTTTTCATTTTTAAAGGCCTAATAAATTGCCTCCCCCTTCTTCTCCCCTCTCTTTTTTGACCTCCCCACTCCCCTGCTCCCCTTGGTTTATCCCTTCTGACTTTCTCAGTAGGGTTAGATAGTGTTTTATATCCCAATGGATAATGTAGCTACTCTTTCCTCTCCGGGTTGATTACACTGAGAGTAAGGTTTGATTATTACCTCTTAATGCTCTCTTCCTCTCCTTCTTATAATAGTATTTATCCCCTCCCCTTCCCATGCCCTCTTTGTGTGTAATAGAATATCCTATTTTTCTCATTCTCTCAAGTTTCTCTTGGTGTCCCCTGCTATTCATCACCCTCTTTCCCACCCCCCCCATATCATCTTAGACCATTTAATATTCCATCCTCTCCCTATGAATTATTCTTCTAATTACTATAATAGTGAATACTATAATAGTGGATAGAGTTCACTACAGAGAATTATACATAGCATTTCTCCACATAGGAATACAGATAATTAGATCCTCCTGAGGCCCTTATAAAGACAAATTTAAAAATTATGAATTTTCTTTCTTTCCTCTCTGTTTCTTATTTACCTTTTCATGTTTCTTTTGAATTTTGTAGTTGGATATCAAACTTTCCATTTAGTCCTGGTCTTTTCTGTGGAAATACTTGGAAATCTTCAATTTTGTTGAATGCCCTTACTTTCCCCTGGAAGGATATAGTCTGTTTTGATGGGTAGTTGATCCGTGGCTGAAGGCCCAGCTCTCTTGCCTTTCTGAATATCATATTCCAAGCCTTGCGGTCTTTTAGCGTGGAGGTTGCCAGATCCTGTGTGATCCTGATTGGTGCTCCTTGATATTTGAATTGTCTCTTTCTGGCTTTTTGTAAGATTTTTTTCTTTTATTTGAAAGCTCTTGAATTTGGCTATTATATTCCTTGGTGTTGCCCTTTCTGAGTCTAGTGTAGAGGGTGATCTATGGATCCTTTCAATGTCTATTTTACCCTCTTGTAGAACTTCAGGACAATTTTGCTGAATAATTTCTTTTAGTATGGAGTCCAAGTTTCTATTAATTTCTGTTTTTTCTGGAAGACTAATGATTCTCAAATTGTCTCTTCTAGACCAGTTTACTTGGTCTGTCACTTTCTCATTGAGATATTTCATGTTTCCTTCTATTTTATCCATCCTTTGACTTTGTTTTATTTGTTCTTGTTGTCTTGAGAGATCATTAGCTTCTAATTGCTCAATTCTAGCCTTTAGGGACTGGTTTTCGGCTATAATATTTTGATTTTCGGTTGTGATCTTTTGGTTTTCCTTTTCAATCTGGTCATTTCTGGTGTTCAATTTGATTATCAGTTCATTTGACTTCTTAGCCTAACTTTCCAATTGCCAAATTACGCCTTTTAAACTGTTATTTTCTTGCCTGATTTCCTTTTGAGCTATTTTCCATTTCTCTAGCCAAATCTTTTCCAACTTTTTCATCATCTCATATTTGAACTCTTCAAGAGCTTGTGTCCAGTTTTCATTATTTTGGGAGGGTCCAGAAGCTTGTTTGTTTTCCTCTTCTGTTTGCTTGGTTGTCTGGATTTTCTCTGTGTAAAAGTTGTCAAGTGTTAAAGATTTCTTCTTGTTGTTGTTAAACTTTCTCTTTTGGCCTTCCTAATTCTGGGTTACCATTGTTAGCCAGCCCGTTCTCAGGTTTATCCTCATGCTGACTCAGGTCTGGTTTTTCTCAAGGTCAAGCCCCCTGGTAGACCCCCTTGCTTGATCCTCTGCCGGAGGCTCCTTTACAAGTCTCAGGGCGCTCTTTCCACAGTTGTATACCTGTCTGCACTGGTTCCCCACTCAGGGTTTCAGAGCCTTCGCTCACACAAGCCTGTGTGAGCCTGCACTCACACGTGAGCTCTGTGTCCACGCTCAAAGTCCGTGCGTGTTCTTTATCCTTTTGGGGTCCTAAGTCTTGCTGCTCTTAGGAACAGACCCTGGAGCTTCCAATGACTCAATGGGTACCCCAAACTTGATCTATTTCTCTTGAGCTGGCTTTGGTGTTGTAGGTGGTGTGGTGTGTGTGTGTGTGTGGGTTGCTCAGCCTGCAATTTAGTGAGAGCTGTTTCACCCCTTTATAGCATGGAAATGCCCCCATTCCACATATCTTCCACACTGCGCCCTGTTGTGGGGTCCCTCCGTTCATCTGGATTAGTTTTTATGTCCCCTTGAGTAGTCCTGTATGTTTTGGTTAGGAGAGGTTAAGCACTGTTTTTTACTCTGCCATCATCTTAACCAGCGGTTGATTAACTTTTAATAGATCTAAGCAAGGTTATAGGACTACATGGCCTTTTCTGCAAAGTGAGTTGTCATTTCTTAATTCCTTTCCATTTTCTACATAAAAATTATGAAATGAGGGAGTTGAAAAAAACTATCCCTCCATTCATAGATGGTAAGATGAAGGTTATTGGGAAACAAGAAAAGAAAAATATTAATTTCAACATCTTGGGGTCTTAGAATGAATGCATCTTCTGGGTAGAATTTAAATTCTAAGAAAAGAGAATGAGTGATGACACACTAGCTCAACTTAGAAATGAGTAGTGTCAAAACAAATATTATCTGCCTTCTCTCTATCTGGTTTATTCTATAGTGATCTATAAATTACATTTTATGAATCATTCATAAACTATCATTATGTATCTACACATAATAGATCTATGCCTTTCATCATCTAAAATGAGATCTCTACAGAAACCTTTATCTGAATATGAAAAACGAAATACATTAAAGTATTACTTTATTATAGTAAAATCAGAGATTTCAGTTTAGTCTTATGGAAAACACTGTATGTGGAAACAGAAAATGTAGATTTTAATACTGTTTCTTTCTCTTTGTCAAATTGGTCAGACTACTTTGGATCTTACCAACTGTGAATGTGGTATGATTTGTTTATCTTTTGTTTGTGTTTATATTACACACACATTATTAGTATATTAAATAAGTGTATATAATACATGTATGTGTCAGTCTGTACATAAACATATAAAAGTATATACCAATGCATATGGTAACAAAGATAGACTATATGTACATACATAATGACATAATAAAATAAGATCATAGATAAAATTAGGCATATGAGGACTCTTTGAAAACTTAAAAACTACATAAATAATATATTATAATAGCTAAAGGTGTGTGAAGTAATCCCTTCTTTTTTATTTTTTCCTTTGATTTACTGAGAAGAGGTTCTAATTGAGGTAAACATCATACTTATGAAATATATGAATACATTATAACAATAAATAAATATCCATCCTTGTAATATAGATAAATGTTCAGGTTTTGTCACCAATGTATGCTCATTATCCTGGGGTCATTCTGGAACTTCTCAGTAGTGTCGACAGAAAATTTGGATGACTCAGTTTACCTCAGCCCTTTGAGAAACCTCAGTACCAAGCACCACTGTTTTTGGGTTGAACTATGGACTTTAGCGCTATTTGAGAAGCCTTAGTGTAGGTGGCATTTGTGGACATAGCTAATATTAAGTGCCTTTTATTTATTTTAGAGGCTTCCCTTATTATGTTGAAGTCTCCTCTTAGGATCCCAGCTTGTGATTTTGACCCTTACCTTTGATGTGTTATAGATGACCCCTAGGTGATACTCCTGAGGCTGGCTGTAAAGAGGTTTTCAACCTGTTTGTGGTTTATCTCTGCTGGCTTACCTAGAAAATTCTCCAGAGGGTATAAGAGGACACACAAGGGGTCCTCTGAGGGCTTCTGGCATTTGTGGATGTTGGAGATTTCTCAGAAATGGGTGTTGGGAAGAACTATGTCAAGAATGATCAGAAAAGGAACCCATGTCAAAATGTGCTAACCTTTCCATGACCTATAATTTCCTATTACTTATAAGAATGACTTTTTTAAGTCATTTTTTACCCCATCCCTACTTTTTAAGTTCCTTTTTTGCCTTTAAATACCTATAAATGTCAGTTATCTGAGTCTCCTTCACCATGTGTAATGCATTTAAACACACATATGTGAGTATAAATATATATGGCATTATTGATGTGTTTTCCCTGAAATATGTTGAAATACTGTACTCTAATAATGCTGGGTTGTTGGTATAGAATATATACTGAATAGAAGGTATTTCCAGAAGTGAGGGTGAATACCAGCTGGAGGAGGATCAAGAAGGTTCATATAGAAGGTGATGTGATATTTCAAAGGAAGTTAATGATCCTAAGAAGACTTACTGGGAATGGAGTAAATTAAAGACATAGGGGACAATTTGAAGAAAGGTTAATATGATAAAATTGAAAGTAAAAGAATTATTGAACTAATAAATAAGATTAGAAACTGGTACTTTGAAAAACAAATAAAATAGACAAAATACTGGTGAATCTAATACAGAAAGAAAGAAGAGAAACAAATTAACAACATCAAAGATGAAAAGGGTGATCTCACCTCTAATGAAAAGAAAATTAAGATAATTATTAAGAATTATTTTGCCCAATTATATGGCAATAAATATGACAATCTAGGTGAAATGGATGAATATTAACAAAAATATAAATTGCCTAGATTAACAAAAGAGGAAATAAAATACTTCTATCCCATCTCAGAAAAAGAAATTGAACTAGCAATCAAGGAACTTCCCAAGAAAAAAATTGCCAGAGCCAGATGGATTCACAAGTGAATTCTACTGAACATTTAAGAACAACTAATTGCAATACTATACAAATTATTTGACAAAATAATCAAAGAAGGAATCTTAACAAATTCTTTTTATGCCACAAATATGGTACTGATTCCAAAGCCAGTCAGACCAAAAACAGAAAGAGAACTACAGACCAATCTCCTTAATGAATATAGAAGCAAAATTCTTTAATAAAATACTAGCAAAAGACTACATGTTATCACAAGAATTATTCAAAATACCAACTCCTAGTCATGTTTGTTAGTTCAATAATTATTTTACTTTCAATTTTATTAATTTTTCCTTTAATTTTTATAATTTGTGAAAAAGTTTTTTATCTGGTATTTATCTGGATTTTTAATTTGTTCTTTTTCCTAATTTTTTAAGTTGCAAGTCCAATTCATTGATTTCCCTTTGATTTTGTTGCTATAGGCACTCAGAGATATAAATTTTCCCCTGAGTACTGTTTTAGCTGTATTCCATAGGTTTTGGTATGATGTCTCCTCACTGTCATTCTCCTTAATGAAGTCTGTAATTGTTTCTATGATTTCTTTTTTGACTGACCAGTTTTGAAGAATTAGATTATTTAGTATTGCTGTTAAGTATAATTTTTATCTCATTATGATCTGAAGAAGTTGCATTTCTTATTTCTACTTTTCTGCATTTGTTTGCAATATTTCTATGCCCTAGTACATGGTCTATCTTTGTATATGTACCTTATGCTGCTGATAGGAAGTTATATTCTTTTTTATTCCTATGCAGTTTTCTCCAGATATCTATTAACTTTAATTTTTCTAATATTTCCTCCAATTCCCTTACTTTTTTCTTATTTATTTTTTATTCAATTTATCTAGTTCTGAAAGACAAAAGTTGAAGTCTCCAACTAATATGATCTTACTATATATTTCTTGAGCTCCTTTAAGTTTTCCTTTAGAAATTTAGATGCTATGCCATTTGGTGCATAAATGTTTAATAATGACATTACTTCATTGTTTATAATATCCTTTAACACAATGTAATTAACTTCTTTATCTCTTTTAATCAGGTCAATTTCTACTTTAGCTTTTTTGGTATCATGATTGCTACTCCTACTTTTTTTTTTAACTTTAGGTGATGCATAATAAATTCTGCTCCAGCGTTTTACTTTGAATTTGTGTGTGTCACCCTGCCTCAAATGTGTTTCTTGAAAACAACATCTAGTAGGATTCTGGTTTTTAATCCACTTTTCTATCTGCTTCCATTTAATGGGTGAGTTCATCACAATCACATTAAGCATTATGATTAATAACTCTTTATTAACCTTCATTATACTATCCCCTTTAAATCCTGCTCTGTTCCCTTTCTCTCTGTTCCTTCTCACCAGTTTTTTGTTTTTTGTCACCACCCCACTTCTGCCTCTCTATAATTACCACTCTCTTCCTTTGTCTTATTCCCCTTCTACTTCTCTGTGGGCTAAGATAGAATTCTATGCCCCACTGGTTATATTTGTTTTACCCCCTCTGAGCCTTATATAATAAGATTAACGTTTAAGTATTACCTGACAACATCCTTATCCTCCTCCTCTAAAATGATTTTTCATGCCTCTTTATTTTATATAATTTACTGCATTCTATCTCTCCCTTTCCTTTTCTCTCCGTGTAACCCTCACATTTAGGCCTTGATTGATTGTTTTCGCAAATCATCCATATGCATATATATCATATCATATCCTACATACATATCATTCCATATTAGAATATTTATATATATATATATATATCAATATATATATATATCATATCATCATAATCAGCCTACTTCTCCACCCTTTTTTCTGAATAAATTCCTTCTATCTTCTCTACTACTAATGGTAATTTTTGAGAATTACAGAAATCCTTTTTCCATGTATACTTACAAACATTTTGACCTTAATGAATCCCTTAAATTTTCTCTTTCTTATTTACCTTTTCTTGGCTACACATGTGATTTATGTTTGGACCTCAAACATTTTTTTAGGTCTGGCTTATTCCTCAGGAATGCTTGGAAATTTTCTATCTTACTGAATGTCCATTTTTCCCCCTAAAAGAATATACTCGATTTTGTTGGTGCTATAAACCCAAATCTTTTACCTTCTTGAATATCATATTCCAAGGCTTTTGATCCTTTAATGTAGAAGCCACTAAGTCCTGTGTGATCCTAATTGTAGCTCCATGGTATTTCAATGGTTTCTTTCCAGCTGCTTGAAGTGTTTTTTTCCTTGACTTGGTAGCTCTTGAATTGAGCTATTATATTCCTCAAAGTTGTCCTTTGAGTAGGGCAGCTGGGTAGCTCAGTGGATTGAGAGTCAGGCCTAGAGACAGGAGGTCCTAGGTTCAAATCTGGCCTCAGACACTTCCCAGCTGTTTGATCCTGGGCAAGTCACTTGAACCCCATTGCCCACCCTTGGCACTCTTCCACCAACGAGCCAATACACAGAATTTAAGGGTTTAAAAAAACAAAAACAAAAAAAAAGTTGTCATTTGAGGATTTCTTTCTGGAGGCAGTCTGTGAATTCTTTCAATTTCCATTTTATTTTATTTTTCAAGGATCTCTGGGCAGTTATCTTTGATACTTTTTGTAGTGTGATGTTCAAGGTTTTTCCTTGATCATGGCTTTCAGGTAGTACAATAATTATCAAATTGCCTCTCCTAAATATATTTTCTAAGTCAGTTGTTTTTACAATTGATATTTTTACAACAAGATATTTTATGTTTTCCTTTATTTTTTCATTCCTTTGATTCTACTTACCTGTTTCTTGATTTCTCATGAAATCATTAGTTTCTAGATGGTCAATTCTAATTTTTAGGACCTGATTTTCCTCTGTCAGTTTTTGGTTTTCCTTTTTCAATTGGCCCATTTCTTCTTCTCTTACTTTCATTTCTTTTTGCATCACTTTCCTTTATCATTGCATAAATCCTTTCATATCTCTTTTCCACTTTTCCTCTTCATTTCTTAATTTGTTTTCAATGTTATTTTTGAGTTCTTTCAGATTCTGTGTCCAATCTATGTTTTTCTTTTGGACTTTTGGGTATGTTTCCTTTGCTTCACTGTCCCCTTCTGTGTGTGTACCTTGCTCTTTGTCTCCATAAAAATTCCTTAGATTTAGGGGTTTTTTGTTGTTTGCTCATTTTTCCTATCTAATTATAGGTAGGTTTGGGGGGATGATGTGATGACCTGAGACCTGAGAGCTCTGAGAGCCCCTTTCTCCTGCTGATTCAATTGACCCTTGAGATGCTGATAGTTGAAAGATTTGCCTCAGGATTAGTTATAAGCTTTTCATCTTACTCTGATATTTGTCAAGTCAGAGGCTCATCAGATCCTAGCCTCAGATTTAGTCTCAAATTTTTTGTTTCACTGTGTACTTAATCCAATTCAGCACATGCTTGATTGTACTGTCTTGGTGTTCTGTCCTGAGATTTAGGTAAAAAGATCAGTCCTTGGTATTTAATACTAAGTAGTATAATCCACCCCAAAGTGTGAATTAAGTCTTTGTCCCAATCCCAGACTAGAGTTCTCTGGACTTCTCTACAGGTTTGAAATTTCAAGGGATATGGGTTTGCTTGTGTCTTTATTTGCTCAGGCAGAGTCTTAAGGTCTGAATATTAGCTCAGGCATAGGTTCCCAATCCTTGAACAGCAGACATGGGGTTGGGGATGTGACTCATTCTTGATTGCTCTTCCAACCTTGCTACAACTTCTTGTTGGCTCTGCTCTCCTCTCTCCCCAGTGTCCCAGATATTCATTGCCTACCTTTTTATTTCTTGAAAGTTCTTTCACTCTGTCTCCTTGTTGGTTCATTCACTCCTGTATTCATTTTGGGACTACATTTTGATCTTGACTGGACAGTATTCTCATGCTGGCACAGAGCTGCTGAAGATTACTCTACCATCTCAACTCCACCCCTGGAACTTTGTTCTTATTTTTTTTCAGTTTGGTATGCCCCTGGATAAGTAAATTAATTTCTATAGGATTATCATTTTTATTATATTAGCTCCTCCTACCCACAAGCAAATAATGTTTTTCCAGCTGTTTAGATCTAATTTTATTTATATAATTATTTTTTATTTGTGTTCATAGAATTCTTGCATTTGTTTTGGAGATAATTAGAATCCCAAGTATTTTGTATTGTCTAGAGCAATTTTAAATGGATTTTCTCTTTCTAACTATAGCTGCTGGGCTTCATTGAAATACTATAGAAATGCTCATAATTTATTTGGGTTTATTTTGTATCATGTAAATTTGATAAAATTATTAAGTATTTCAAATAGTTTTTTAGTAGATTTTCTAGAATTATCTAGGTATATCATCATATCATCTATAAAGAGCAATAGTTTGTTTTCCTCATTGCCTACTTTAATTCCTTCAATTTTCCCCCCTCTAATTGCTAAAGCTAGCATTTCTAATACTATATTAAATGATAGTGGTGATAATAGTGTCCTTGCTTTAACCTTCATCTTATTGGGAAGGTTTCTAACTTAACCGCATTGCAGATGATACTTGCTGATGGTTTTAATAAATACTACTTATTATTTTAAGGGAAGGCCTATTTTATGCTGTGCTTTCTGGTGTTTTTAATAGGAATCAGTGTTGTATTTTGTCAAAGGTCTTTTCTGCATCTATTGAGAAAATCATGTTATTTCTGTTAGTTTGATTATTGATATGATCATTAATGGTGATAGTTTTCCTAATATTAAATCAGCCTTATATTCCTGGTACAAATCTCACTGGGTCATAGTGAATAATCCTAATTATTTGTATCTGTATTATCTGATAATATTTCATTTGAGATTTTTTGTGTTAATGTTCATCAAGGAAATTGGTCTATAATTTTCTTTCTCTGTTTTTGATCTTCCTGGATTAGGTATTATCATCATATTTGTGTCATAAAAAGCATTTGGTAAGACTCCTTCTTTGCTTATTTTAATAAATAGTTTATATAGTATGAGGAATAATTGTTCTTTAAATGGTTGATAGAATGAAAATATGAATAGATATGGGCCTGGGGATTTTTTCTTGTATAGTTCATTCATGGTTTTTTCAATTCATTTTTCACGTATGACATTATTTAAGTATTGCTTATGTTAATCTAGGAAATTTGTGTATTTATAAATATACATCCATTTCATCTAGATATCAAAGTTATTGTCATGTAATAGGATGAAATAGCTCCTGGTGATTGTTCTAATTTCTTCTTAACTGGAGAGAAAATGACTTTTGTCATTTTGGATAATCATAAATTGTTTCTCTTCTTTCACTTTTTAATCAGATTTGCCAATATTGCATTTTATTGTTGTTTCGTTGAATCAAATCCTAGTACTATTTATAAGTTCAATAATTCTTTTACTTTTAATTTTAATAATTTCTCCATTGATTTTAGTATTTCCAATTTCATATTTAATTGAGATTTTTAATTTGTTCTTTTTCTAGTTTTTTAATCACATGCCCAAATCATTGATATGATCTTTCTCTATTTTATGGAGGGATTATGGAAGCTTTCAGGGCTAGATATTTTTTCTGAGTATTGCTATGAGTTTATACAATAAATTTTGGTATGTAGTCTCCTCATTGACATTTTTTTCACTGAAATCAGTGATTATTTCTATTGTTTATTCTTTGACACATAAGTTTTGAAGAAGTTTTTAAGAATAGATTATTTAGTTTCCAACTAATTTTTAAATTATCTTTCTATGAACACTTCTAATTATAATTTTTATTGTATTATGATCTGTAAAATTTGCATTTATTATATTTGCTTTTCTACTTTTTATTGTTAAGTGTTTATGCCCTAGAAAATGATCAACTTTTGCATATGTACCATGTGCTGCTGAAAAGAACGTATATTCGTTTATATCACTATGCAATTTCCTCCAGATACCTATTAAATTTAACTTTTCTAAAATTTCATTCACTTCCTTTGCTTTGTTATTTGTTTTTTATTTAGATTCATTTAGTTCTTATAGGGTATGGTTGAGGTCCCCACCAGTATAGTTTTACTATAAATTTCCTCCTTAAATTCATTTCGTTTTTCCTTTAAAGACCTGGATGCCTATACTTCTGGGTTAAGATGGCGGCAGAGTAGAAGCAGGGCACTTTATCCTCCTAACCAACCCATACAGCATACCTCCAAAGGACAAAAAAAAATCCAGATGAAAGAAGGGACTCTACAATAGAGGGTATCAAAGGTATGTGGGATTTGGGTATTTCCATGCTATAAGGGAAAGAAATAGCTCCCATAAAAATGTGAGCTGATCAATCCTCCCCAACCCCACCCACAGTACCAGAATTAGAGACTGTGCACCAGAGTTAGAGCAAGCAGGGGTGTAAAATCTAGCTTTTTGGCAGTTAACTGGGACCATCAGGAGCTTGTACCTGAGAGCAGTAAGACTTGAGACCCCAGGAGGCTAGAAAGCACAGACCCTGGGAGAGGGAGTAGAACTGAGAGAGACAACAGACAGTGGAAGCAGCTCAGCTCACTGAGACTCAGGTTAGAACCTAAGTGGGAGGAGCAAACACGGGCCAATTTCTGGGCTCTGGACAGCTAAATAGGACTATTGGGGGCCTGATCCTGAAAACAGCTAGACTACAGAGATGAATAGAAATCTAGATACCATATTACAAGAAAATATCCAACAAAACTGCCCTGATGTCCTCAAACAAGATGGCAAAATAGACCTTGAAAGGATCCATAGATCGCCCTCTACACTAAATGCTCAGAAGACAAACCCCAGCAATATAATATCGAAATTCAAAAGCTTCCAAACTAAGGAGAAAATATTATAAGAACCCAGAGAGAGACAACTAAGATATCAAGGAATACCAATCAGGATCACACAGGATCTGGCAGCCTCAACACTACAAGACTGCAAGGCTTGGAACATGATATTCACCAAGGCAAGGGAACTAGGTCTATAACCAAGGATCACCTACCCATCAAAACTGACTATATACTTCCAGTGGAAAGTATGGGCATTCAACAAGATAGAAGATTTCCAAGTGATTGCACAGAAAAGACCAGGATTAAATGGAAAGTTTGAAATCCAACCAAAAAACAAGAGAAACATGAAAAGGTAAATAAGAAAGAGAGGGGAAAGAAAGAAAACTCTTATCTTTAAATTTCGTTCTTCAAGGACTTCAATATTTGTTTTCCTATGTGGAGAAATAGTGTAATTCTAAAAAATTGTACTCACTATTATAGTAATTAGAAGAAATATTCATAAGGAGAGGTTGGAGTACTAAATGGTCTAAGATGATATGGGTGAATAAAAAGTGGGGTGGGGGAACAAAAGATGGCACCAAAAGAAACTTGAAGGAATAAGAAAAATAGTATAATCTATACCACACAAAGAAGGCATGGGAAGGGAAGGGGATGAATACTAGTATAAGAAGGAGAGGAAGAGAACATTAATAGGAAATACTTAACCCTTCCTCTCAGCGGAATACTGAGAGGGAAGAGTAGCTATATCTATCAGGATATAGAATTCTATTGAACCCTACTAAGAAAGTCAGAAGGGATAAACCAATGGGGGCACGGGGGTGGGGAGTTCATAAAGGGAGGGGAAGAAAGGGGGGAGAAAAATCATTGGGCCTTAAAAATCAATAAGAGAGGAATAAAAAGGGAAGGGTTGGAAAGGAAAGTAAACCAAGGGAGGGGACAAGGGGGAGTGATTTAAAACAAACCACTGTTTTAAAAGAAAATAGCATAAGAAGAAGGGGTAGAACTAGGAGAGGATACCAAAATGTTGGGGAAAACACAGCTGATAATTATAAAACTGAAAGGGAATGGGATGAACTAACCCATAAAACAGAAGCAATTAGCAGAGTGGATTAGAAAACAATACCCTACCATATGTTGTCTACAAGAAACACACATGATGCAGGTGGATATGCACAGGTTTAAGGTGAGTGGTTGGAGTAAAATCTTTTGGGTTTCAACTGAGAAAAAGAAGGCAGGAGTAACAATCATGATTTCTGACAAAGGCAAAGTAAAAATACATCTGATTAAAAGAGATAGGGAAGGTAATTACATCCTGGTAAAAGGCAGCATAGATAATGAGGAAATAACAGGACTCAACACATGCAACAAATGGTATAGCATCCAAATTTCTAACGGAGAAACTGGCAGAGCTCAAGAAGGAAATAGATAGTAAAACTATACTAGTAGGAGACCTAAGCCTTCCTCTATCAGACCTAGATAAATCAAACCAAAAAATAAATAAGAAAGAGATAAGAGAGGTGAATAAAATCCTAAAAAAATTAGAGTTAATAGATATGTGGAGAAAAATAAATAGGGACAGAAAGTAATAAACCTTATTTTCAGCTGCACATGGTATATTCACAAATGTACTAGGGCAGAGAAACATGGCAAACAAATGCAAAAGAGCAGAAATAATAAGTGTAACCTTTTCAGATCATAATGCAATAAAAATAATAATCAGTAAGGGCACATGGATAGGCAAATCAAAAACTAATTGCAAATTAAGGAATATGATTCTCCAAAACCTGTTAGTTAAAGAAGAAATCATAGAAACTATAAATATTTCATTGAAGAGAATGACAATAATGAAACTTCCTACCAAATTCTGTGGGATGCAGCTAAGGCAGTACTCAAAGGGAAATTTATAACCTTGAGTGCATATATTATAAAATTAGAGAGGGTAAAGATCAATGAACTGGGCATGCAAATCAAAAAACCAAGAATGGGAAAAAATTTAAAATCCCCAGTTAAAAACCAAATTAGAGATTAAAAAAATCAAAGGAGAAATCAATACAATTGAAAATAAAAGAACTACTGAATTAATAAATAAGACTAGAAGCTGGTACTTTGAAAAAATAAATAAAATTGACAAAGTACTGGTCAATATAATTTAAAAAAAGGAAAGAAGAAAACCAAATTACCAGTATCAAAGTTGAAAAGGGAGACCTCACCTCTAACTCTGATAAAGAGGAAATCAAGGCAATGATTAAAACAATTTTTCCCAATTATATGGCAATAAATATAGCAATCTAGGGGAGATGGATGGATATTTACAGAAATATAAATTGCCTAGATTAACAGCAGAAGAAATAGGATACTTAAATAATCCCATATTTGAAAAAGAAATTGAACAAGCCATCAAAGAACTCCCTAAGATAAAATCCCTAGGACAGATGGATTCACAAATGAATTCTATCAAACCTTCAAAGACCAACTAATGCCACTACTATACAAACTCTTTCACATAATAAGCAAAGAAGGAGTTTTACTAAACTCCTTTTATGACACAAATATGGTACTGATCCCAAAGCCAGGTAGATCAAAACAGAGAAAGAAAACTACAGATCAATATCTACATGCTTCAAATTTGTTTCCTGCAAACAACATTTGGTAGGGTTCTGTTTTAATCCACTCTGCTATCTACTTCTGATTTACAGGTAAGTTCATCCCATTTACATTCACAGATAGGTTTACCATCTGTGTATTCTCCTCCATCTTGTTTTCCTCTTTTAATTATGGCCTTTCTCTTTTCACTCTTCCCCTTGACACCAGTGTTTTTCTTTTAATCACTCCCCCTACCCACCGCCCTTCTATTATTTTTTCCCCACAACCCCATTTCTTATTCCCCTCCTACTTCTCTTTAGGGAAAGATAGGATTCTATATCCCAATGAATCTGTTCTTCATTCTCTGAGCCAATTCTATTCAAATAAAACAAACTTTAAATATTATCCATCACACCCTTATCTTCCCCTCTACTCTAATAGTTTTTGTCATCACCTATGCCTCTTTATGTGATATAATTTACCATATTTTACTTCTATCATCCAATTTCTCTTAATACAATCCTCTTTTTTACTCACTAATTTTTTTCACATATCATAATAAATAGCTTAATATCACACCTTCTGTATATTTATACTTCTTTTAATTTATAAGAATAACAATTTTTAAGAATTACAGATATTTTACCATATAAGAATATAAACACTTTAACTTTATTGAAGCCCTTAATTTTTTTTCTCTTTCATATTTACCTTTTTTATGTTTCTCTTGAGTTTTGTATTTGGACATGAAATTTTCTGCTTAAATCAGGTATTTTCTTCAATAAATTTTGTTAATCTTCTATTTAATTAATAACTTTTCACTAAAGATTTGTTAGTTTTGATGGACAAGTGATGATTAGTTGAAAACCCAGTTCCTTTGCCTTACAGAATATCATATTCTGAGGCTTTCTGATCCTTCAGTGTGAATCCTCTGTAATCCTGACTGGGACTCCAAGATATATGCACTGTCTTTCTGACTGCTTAAAATATTCCCACCTTGTCCTGAGAGCTATTGAACTTGACTATAACACTCTTGGGAGTTATCATTTGAGGACTTGTAGCAGGTAGTATTTGGTGGATTCTTTCAATTTCTATTTTACACTCTTGTTAAAGAATATCAGAGCAATTTTCTTTGAAAATTATCTGTAATATGATTTCTAGTTTTTTTGGAAGTCAGTTGTTTTTTCAGTAAGATATTTCATATTTTCTTCTATTTTTCATTTTTTAAAATTTTGTTCTATGATTTCTTGATGTCTTGTGAAGTCATTAGCTTTTATTTGCCCAATTCTAATTTTTAAAGAATTTTTTTTCATGACTTTCTGATTCTCCTTTTCCATTTTGACTATTTTACTTGTCATGACATGCTTTTTTTATTGGATTTTTTTGCCTCTTTTTCCATTAGGTGAATTCTGTTTTTATAAGAATCTCCTTCATTGGATTTTTGTGCCTCTTTTTCCAGTTCACTGATTTTGCTTTTTAAGCTGTTATTTTCTTTTTGCATTCTTTTTGTTTCTTTTCCCCATGTTTCTTTGATCTGTCTTATTTAATTTTTGAATTCCTTTTTGAGTATTTCCAGCAACTGGGACCAATTACCATTTTTCTTTGAAGTTTTGCATGTGGTCGTTTGAATTTCACTGTCCCCTATAGACTCTGTGCCTTGTTTTTTTTCATTATAGAAATTTTCTATGATTAATTGTTTCTTTTGCTATTTGTACATTTTTCTGGGCTTTTTTAGCTTGTGGACCGAGAATTCTGAAACCTGCTGATTCTGGCTCCTCTGCTGGTAGTTTGCAGGACTAAGCATTGTGAGCTATCCTGGCATGGGGTTAGGTCTTCATAGCATAGCAGTCTTGAAAAGGCTAAGTGCTTTGGAGTTTCATGCTTCACTGAAGCCAGAGCTTGGAACTTCAATGGACGGGTGTGGAGTGCTCTGTTGTCAATTTAGGTGGGGTCTTAGCTTGATATTTCATTCCTTTAGTGAAGAGGGCTTTGTCCAAAGAATCAGGATTTTTGCATTGCTGCTTTCATATGTTTTCATTTGTTCCAAGTTGGTATTCTCTAAGAAGAAATGTGTTTAATACTCTTCCCAGCCTGTGCTCTGGTTCGTGGGTGACTACACTCTTCTACCCTGGAATTCTGTTCAGCATCTCCTTCTCTACATGGTCACAAATGCTTGTTTGCTAGTACTCTTCTTTAATCTGGAATTGCAATCTGGGAATGTGTCCTGGTACTCTATAAAGGCAAGGGAAAAATTATTCTACCCCCAGGTCTAGCAGTGAAAACTGTGAAATTTTCTGACCAGTTATCTGACACCTTTTCTGTCTATAGATGACAGTTCTGAAATTTGTTGCTCCTGATTCAGTCATCCCAAAGTCCTCTGCTGACTTACTAATATAGGGTCTTAGTTTTTTTTTTTGCTCATCTTGGCTTTAGTCCTACCCAGTTGTGCAGTTCTTCTAAGTTGTCTTGAGAAGAAAAATACTTTTATTCTATCTTTTTATTCATTCTAATATTCCAGAATCTATTCTGAGATATTATATAAAAGGTTTTGGTGGATAGTCTTTTTTTGTATTTTACATTTTTTTAAATTTTTAAATATTTTTCATGGTTACGTGATTTTTGTTGTCTCCCTCCCCTCTTCCTTCCCACCTCCCAGAGCTGACAAACAGTTGTGCTGGGTTATACATGTATTATCACTTGATACCTATTTCCATATTATTCATTTTAATGGAATTCTTTTAAATAGAATAATAGAATAATAATAAAATAATATTTTAAAACAACCCAAATTGTATAAGGAGGTATTAAATCATATTCTTTTCTTCTGTATTTATATTCCCACAGTTCTTTCTCTCAATATGGATGGCATTCTTTTTCCTAAATCCCTTAGGATTGTCCTGGATTATTGCATTGCTATTAGTATCAAGGTCAATTACATTTGAACATTCCACAATTTTTCACTTTCTGTGTACAATATTCTCTTGGTTCTTCTCATTTCATTTCATGAAGGTCTTTCCAATTCAGATAGAAACCCTCTTGGTGGAAAGTCTTAAGTAGATGAGTACCTTCATACCTATCATGGTTCTGCCTTTGGCTTTGTCTTCAAGGTAATTTTTTTTTCAAATGAGCTATTTTATATTTTCTTCTATTTATGAAATTTTGTTTTATTGTTTCATGACATCTCATAGAGTCTTCAGCTTTCATGTACATAATTCAAATCTTATAAATATTAGTTCTTTCTGTGGTATTTTGTGCCTCTTTTTTCCATCTGTCCAATTGTACTTTTTGAATATATTTTCCTTCAGTGAATTTTTATGCCTCTTTCACCTTTAGACAGATTCTATTGTTTTAAGGTGTTATTTTCTTCTGTATTTTTGTCTCTTTTACCAAAATGGTAATTTTCTTTTTATGATTGTCTTTCATCATTCTCTTTTCTTTTCCTGACTATTAACTAAGGTTTGATTTTGAAATGAAATGACATATTTGAAAGTCATTGGATAATTTTTATAAAAAGGAGTTTATTCTAGCATCAGGAACACATACAATAAGAATATCGTAACTCAACTTCCAAAGATATATTTCTCCTCACATGGAAATATATATGGTCATTATAATGGCAGGTCATGGTGGGTTATTTGATGTTTAGCTAAGTTGAACCAGGCAATACTTTTAAGTCTAGGGCTTTTTAAGGGCTTTAGACAAGTACAAGTAGAAATCTGCTTTAAGGGAGGAAGTTAGTCATTAAATAAATAAATATTAAGAATCTACTGAATAGGGGTTGCTAGATGGTTCTGTGAATAGAGTTACAGGCCAGTAGTTGAGTTTCAATCTGACCACAGATATTTTCTTGGTGTGTGACCCAGGGCAAGTCAATTAACTTCAATTGCCCAAGCCTTACCATTTTTCTGACTTAGATCAATACTTTGTGTCAAGTCTGTGAGAGAAAATAATAGTTTTAAAAAAAAAGAAAAAGTCTACTTATTTCCAGGCCCTGTGATACACAATGGTAATGAGAACCAGATTATAATGACAGCTTTTTCACATTTTCAGAAAAACATTTTTTTTTGCATTGTTGTTTTGGGAGAGTACGGAATCTAAAGGACGGTCACTCTCTCACAAAGAACAATCTCTGTTTAATGGTTATGAATAACATAAATGAGTCTTTGTAGTATCCTAGGGTTTGATATAATTAGTGCACTGATACCTGCAAATCATTTCATATGGAGGAAATCAGCATATCTAGGGAGTCACTTTTCATTTTTGAATCTTCCTTATAAAAGCAGAGGATCTTAAGCAACAATATGTTTCTAAGTTTATACCTCTTTTGGTATAGAGAGTAAAAGTATCAGTGATCAGAGTTAACTTTGTGAAAATATCTTTTAAAAATACTGTATGATTTTAACAGTCTACAATAAAGCAACTCTAAAGATTATTTATGCCTTTGTTACATAATGAGAAAGATGGACTGTGATAAATTGTTTACTTTTTTCAAAGCTATTCAGTTTAAAGAAACTTTAGCTAAAAACTTCCTTAATAAATTTATGATTACTTTTATGATTACTTTCATTATTATTATATTATTACTTTATATTATTTATATTATTATATTATTACTTTCATTAGTATCTTTAAAAATTAATTGCAATTAAAAGCCATTAATTTAGTAATGTTTTTAATGTAGTTTTTAAATTGCTAAATAGTACCTATAGTAATTTAAAATAGCATACTTTTAATGAGAATAAATACAACTGAATCACAGATTAACATATCAATTGATGGATTACTTGTAATTACTTGATGGTAGGCCAAATAGATTCTCAGAAAAAGACCAAGAAAGGAAATTAAATGCATAGAATATTTGTATATGGGTTTGCTCATACTGATGGCTGCTTAAATTTCTTTTCTTTTTGGGGGGTAACAATAGCATCTGTAATTATCTTTTCATTGCTTTAGAATGTTCTTCTCTTTGACATGTATTACACAATTCAATCCCTGAGTATGTTAAAATTTTGTCATTTCCAGTATGAATTTCTTTTGTGTCATGCCAGCTGCTCTTTCCATTTTAATTTCCTTAATTTTTTTCTTCATTTTTGTGTGCCAGTAATTGCATTCATTAAACTTCTCTGAGAAATACTGATCAGAATTAATGAATATTCTTTCATGAATTTCTCATTTTACAGAATTCACTGAATTCTAAAATTGGTTTGGTTGTCATTCTCATAATTTTGCACAATATTTTAACATATTTAGTATTTTTTCTTTTAGTTAGTTAATAATTTTGAAGTATTCTCTGACTAGATAATATTATTAACAAAGAGATTCATTATTCTGAAATGATACTATGAAGATCCACCAGTGAGTTTTAAAATATACTTGATTTTATTATTTGTGATATTATTTGATATTTGACATTTCCAGTATTATTTATAAATGATTTAATAAATAGTGATTTAGGAAAGTGGAGCCAGAATGACAGAATAAAGGTGGGAAATCACCTGAACTTTCCTAAATTTCTCTCCAAATGAGTACAAAATAACATTGCAAACCAAATTCTGGAGTTGCAAAACCAATAGAAGTTTAGAGTGAAATGAGTTTCCATGCCAAAGCAGTTTAGGAATTTGACAGGAAAGTTTTGTTTCAACAGGGTTTGGGCTATTCATAGTTCACTGTAGTAGAGGGAGCAAAGCAATAATAGGTCTAGGAGACAAGAATAAAAGTGATGGCAGCATCAAATTTGTGAGCTGTCAACCCACATATGGTAAGGAGGTTGGAAAATAGCTCAGGAGATAGTAGGGAACCCTTTGCCATCACTGAGAATGAAATTCTATTGTATTACCTATACAAAGTCTCAGGAAAGACCCAAGCTAAAGAAGAGCAAAAAGGTAGCAGGAGCTCTAGTTAAAGTTCTGAAACAGAGAATAGTGCTTGTGGTTGCTCACAGATAAGAGCACAAGCCAAGAGAGCAGTAACAATTCCTCTCAGATTATAAAACTGGAAGAACAAAAAACGTAAAGACCCCACAGAAATAACTGAAAATAACAAAATGCAAAACTTGAAGCATGGTATAGTGCCTTATCCAGATTGGGAACAGAGGTCAAACTTTAACATAAAGTTAAAAGTCAAAAAGTAATGTGGAAAGGTGAGTAAAAAATGCCAAAAAAAGGATGTTACTACATAAAGTTACTACAGAGACAAGGAACATCAAGACACAAACACAAAAGACAATAAAGTCAAAACAGGTATATGCTAAACTGCAAAGAGAAACTTGAATTGGTAACAGTCCTCAGTCCCAAATAAATTCCTGGAATAACTCAAAAATGATGCTTAAAAATCAAATAAGAGAGGTAAAGGGTAAAAATTGGGGGAAGAAATGAGAGAAATACAAGAAAATTATGAAAACATACTCCTTAGCTTTAAAAAAGAGAAATAAAAATTTTGAAGAAAAAATCCTTAAAAAGTTGAATTGGAAGGTAAAGCTAAATGACTCAGTGGATTAAGAGCCAGAGCTGAAGTCAGGAGGTCAAATCTGCCTTCAGACACTTCTTAGCTCTGTGAGCCTGGACAAGTCACTTAACTCCCATTGCCTAGTTCTTACTGTTCTTCTGTCCTGGAACTATAGAGTAATGATGCCGAGACAAAAGATATGGGTTTTAAAAAAACTGAATTGGAAAAATGGAAAGTAGGTACAAAAAAGAAAGTTTCTTAAAATTAGAAGTGAGCAAATGAATATTAATGACTGTTGTGAGACATCACAAAATAATAAAATAAAACTAAAATAATTAAAAAATAGAAAAAATGGGAAAGATTTCAATGGAAAACAATTGACTTGGAAATCATTACTTTTTATTTTTTTGAATTTTACTTTACTTGTTAACTAAATTACATGTCAATAGTTTAAAGTATTTTTTCAAAGAATATTGAATCTTAAATCATCTCCCTCCCTCCCTTCCTGTCCTTCTTCCCCTTGCATCAGTCCATTGAGATGGTAAGCAATCTCATATAGATTTTACATGTACAAATAACATCAAACATTTTTTCCACACTAATCTTTTTGTGGAAGGAAACACGAGCAAAAAAAATATCTTATACTATAACTTTGCTATTGCCCATTTGAAAGGCATCCCCCAAATTCTTTACCCCACAAAAGAAGCAGTTTTAAATACTTTTGTACATATAGATCCTTCACTCTTTTTGCTTTTATCCATTTCGGATATAAAACTAGTAGTAATATTTCTTGTTCAAAGGATATGTAGTATTTTATAGCCCTTCAGACACATCTCCAAATTGTTGCAGAATAAGTGAATCAGTTCAGAACTCCCCCAACAGTGCATTCATGTCTCACTTTTCCCACATCTCCTCCAAGGTTTGCATTTTCCTTTTACTGTAATAATAGCCAATATGATAGTTGTGGGTTGATACCTCAGAATTGCTTTTATTTGTACTTCTCTAATTAATTTTGAATCATTTTTGCATGGTACTATAGAGTTTTAATTACTTTGCTCAAGAACTACCTGTTTGACATCAAAGTCCCTACTTTGACCATTTATCAATTGGAGAATGGTTTGCATTTTTAAGTGTTTGACTCATTTCTGTATGTACTTGATTAATGAGGCCTTCATTAGAGATTTGTAAAAATATTTTGCACCATTATGATTATTGTGTATTACTCTCCATCCTATTTATCCCCATTCAGTTTCTGACCTCCATCTCCTTCAATTTACTCTCTTTTCTATCAGCCCCTGTCTCCATTCTCTTATCTCCTTCCCCTTCTACTATCCTTTAGGGTAAAATAGATTTCAATACCTAAATGACTTTGTATGTTCCTCTATCATTGAATGAATTATGATGAGAGTAAGGTTAATATATACCTCTTGCCCCAGTCCCCATTTTCCCTTCCAAAGAAAAAGGCCCTTCATGCCTGTTTTATGTGAG
Source organism: Gracilinanus agilis (assembly GCF_016433145.1). Classification (NCBI taxonomy): domain Eukaryota; kingdom Metazoa; phylum Chordata; class Mammalia; order Didelphimorphia; family Didelphidae; genus Gracilinanus; species Gracilinanus agilis. Next base: position 472,548,735 of record NC_058132.1, read on the forward strand.
ATAATTTCCCCCCTCCTATTTTTCTCTTTCCCCTCCTCCAAATATTTTCTTTCTCTCATGCCTTAATTTAATTTAATTTATTTTAAATATCATCTCATCATATTCAACTTATATCTTTGTCCTTTGCCTATGTATAGTCCTACCTGCCCTAATAATAAAAAATTCTTTGCCTTATTGTCTTTTGATTTATTAAATGTCTTTTTTTTTAATTTTTTAAACCCTTAACTTCTGTGTATTGGCTCATTGGTGGAAGAGTGCTAAGGGTGGGCAATGGGGGTCAAGTGACTTGCTCAGGGTCACACAACTGGGAAGTGTCTGAGGCTGGATTTGAACCTAGGACCTCCTGTCTCTAGGCCTGGCTCTCAATCCATTGAGCTACCCAGCTGCCCCCTATTAAATGTCTTTTGATTTCTCTTTAATGCTTACCTTTTTATGTTTCTCTTGTATCTTGTGTTTGACAGTCAGATTTTCCATTCAGTTCTGTTCTTTTTATCAAAAATGTTTGAAACTCCTCTGTTTCACTGAATACTTATTTCTTCCCCTGAAGGATTATGTTCAGTTTTGCTGGGTAGGGAATTTCTGGTTGAAGTCCTAGTTTTTTAGCCTTCTGGAATATGATATTCAAGGCCCTCTCATCCATTAATGTATACTCTTTTAAATATATATCATCCTGACTATTGCTCCATCATATGTGAATTGTTTATTATTGACTGCTTGTCATAATTTTTCCTTGAACTGAGAATTCTGGAATTTGGCCATAATATACCCAAGGGTGTTCATTTGGGGATTTCTTATAGGAAGTGATTAGTGGATTCCTTTAATTTCTATTTAGCCTTATGGTTCTAAATATCAGAGTAGTTTTCCTTGGTAATCTCTTGAAAATATGTAAGCTCTTCCTTTTATCATGGCTTTCAGAAAATCTAATAATTTTTACATAATCTTATCTAGATCTATTTTCCAAGTCAGTTGGTTTTTTTTCCAGTGAGATATTTCACATTTTCTTCTATTTTTTTTTCATTCTTTTGACTTTGCTTGTTTTTTTTATGTCTCCTAGAGTCATTGGTGGGAAAAACAATGAATTTGGATTCAGGACATGTTGGTTAAAACACTATTTCTATTAAATTTTCTATACGCTTCTAATCTCATTTATTTCACTGCAATATGCCACAATAGAAAGCATATTTAGATTTACAAATTTTTGACATTGAGCATGATATTGCTAATTATATTCCAGTCACAATGCTAGGTCTTCGGATCACAAAGTTATAAAAAAATTAACAAACAAAAGCCCTTTTCTCAAGGAGGATACATTAGATAAGGTGATACAATATATAAATATATTACTAGTCACAAATAAATATAATATTTTCTTTATCTCTCTCTTATATAGAGTACACTATCACCTGAGGCTCTTTGTCAATAATATACAAGGTTTTCCTTGACCAAAAGATGATGAGATTCTTAACAAAGATAGCATATATCTGACTAAGGGAAAGACAAAGATATTAGAATCAGAGTCAATCTCCCCATATTGAACTCAAAATAGTCTTAGATTCAGCCACCAAACCTCCTAAAAAAAAACAAACAAATTCAGAACCATGGTGTTATTACCAGCCATTTCCCCTAACTTACCATCTTTAGGGATTCTGATATAATTTTGATTTCTTCTAACCTTCTACTCTACTGTGGCTACTGACCTTAAAGATTTGAACTCCAGATGGCAAAAGAGATAATTTCAACCAATACTCACCCAGCAAAACTGAGAAAAAATGGTATTCAATGAAACAGAGAACTTTCAAACATTTCTGGTGGAAAAAAAAGAGCTGAATGGAAAATTTGATTCTCAAGTACAAGATTAAAGTGAATCATAAAAAGGTAAACAGGTAACAGAAATCAAAAGACATTTAATAAGGTTAAACTGATTACATTCCTATGAGGGAAGATGATTCTTGAAATTCTTAAGAATTTTTTATTTAATTTTTAGGACAGTTCACTTCTGATCTTATTGGGAAAGCTTTTAGCTTTCCTCATTACAAATGATAATTGCTGGTTGTTTGCTCCATATCATTTTAATTAAAAATACACTTATTCCGATGCTTTCCAGTTGATTTTTTAAATAGGAATGAGTGTTGTATTTTCCAAATTTGGTAAAACTCCTTCTTTGCCTATAAATTAAAATAACTTATTTAATATTAGAATTAATCTTTGACTTTTTGATAGAATTACCTTGTATCTGAATTTTTTTTCCTTAGGAAAGTAATTCATGGCCTGATCAATTTCTTTTTCCCAATTAGATGTATGTAGCTATTCCATTTTCTCCTCTGACAGTATAGGCAATTTTGGTGTAAATATTCTTCCATTTCACTTACATTTTTATTTTCATTTGCATATAATTAAGCAAAATAACTGCTAAAATTTCCTTTAATTTCTTCATTAGTAGTATATTCATCCTGTTCATTTTTAATGCTAGTGATTTATTTTTCTTCTTTTTTTCCCTTTTTTATTTGTTAGACTTTCCTTGATTGTTTATGAAGTCTAATTAGCATCCACATCCTTAATTCTAATTTTTAAGACAAGATTTTTTTGAGTAACTTTTTGTACTTTCTTTTCCATTTGACCATTGCTATTTTGTATGGAATTCTTTTCCTCAGTAAATTTTTATACCACTTTTTTCATATAACTAGATCTACTTTTTAAGAAGTTCTTTTCTTCACTGTATTTTGTAAATCTTTTTCTATTTGATCAATTATGCTTTTTAAGGATTTGTCTTCATTGGATTTCTGTGACTCCTTTAATATTCTGTTTTTTAAGGTATTAATTTCTTCAGTGTGTTTCTGCCTTCTTTACCAAGCTGTTGACACTTTTTTCATGATTTTCTAATATTACTCTCATTTCTTTTACCACTTTTTTCTTCTACTCTCTGATTTGATTTTTAAAATATTTTTCAGCTCCTCAATTATTTTTGACCTTCAGTTTAATTCCTATTTTTTTGGAGATTTTGAATGCAGGACTATTGACTTTGTTGTCTTCTATTGAGTTTGTGTTTTCATGTTCCCTGTCACTAAAATAGTTTTCTATGTTGAGCTTCTTTTTTTTAATTATTTTCTCATTTTCAAGTCTTTTTCTTTTCTCTTAATAAAAGAAAAAAAATCTGTTAAATTTTTCTCTATTATTGTGGTGAAGGGAATACTGTTCCAAGTTTCAGATTCTTTGGGCAGTTGACTTTAGCACTGTCTCTGAGAATCTATTAATTTTAAGTCTTTCCAAGATGGTATGATATAAGGATAGGTGTGCTGATATAAGTAAAAATTAATCTAGAGGCTTATTACTGCATTTAAAAGCATTTATTAGTAAATATCCAGTCCCCCATTATAGCCAACTCACCACTTGCCAGAGATCAAGAGAAAAGATAAAATCCCAGGGGAAAACGCCATCTCAGAGACAGGTATAGAAACAAATAGTGTGACTCCACTTCCACAGGAGCTTTTCAAAATCTCTTGTTCTACTTCCCTTTCCTTGGTCAATGGCTTTCAAACATCATGCCACCTGTCCTTTCATGGCTATGCTATATCAGGCTATAAGACCTCATATCAGGCCAACAGATTGTCAGACATGACATATGACTCTGTGATACCTATGTCCCACCACTGGGGTGAGATGAGGTGGAAATCCCTTAAATAATTACCTCACACAATGTTTAATACTCTTCTCATCTGTGCTCTGGTCTGTAAATAACAACAAGCATTCTTTTATATTTTTGAATTGTGACCAAGTTTCCCTGCTTTCGTTTGGCTTTAGCATTGGTGGGTTCTAGTATTCCTTCTCACCCTGAGACAGTGCTGTAGGTCTGGTACCTCCATCTGTGTGTGGACAAAGAAGTAAGCATATTGCACCCAGAGCCAGCAAAGGGACCCTTTTAATATCCTTTCGAACAGTTGTCTTTCACTTCACCTTCTGTAGCTGAGACCATGATAAAATATTCAATGAGTTCAGTGATTAGCTACTACTAGCAACTCAAATGACAACAAAATTACTAGTTATTTCTCATGTAAAGAAACTTGACTTATGTTAAGAAACTTCCTCTTAGTTTGTTAAGATTCCAAAAGTAAAGTTTCAGTTAAGTTCAAAAGTAAATAAAAAAAGTTTAAAAGTTTTCAAAAGTCCAGAGCTCAAGAGATCTTTTCTAAGTCTATAATGTTGATTTTCACTGTTTTTCCTTTCTCTGAATGAAAGTAAACAGCATCTTAGAAAGTAGTTTCTCTTGATGAATACAAATGTTATTTCAGTATGTCACTAAAAAAGGTTTAAGAGATGTTCCAAAAATATTCTGTGGAATAATTTGGTAGGTATGGTTGTTAGAATTATTGTTTTAGTGAAAGAATCATATCCACTTTATGAAATATTGCTGCATTGTGTTCTATATGAAAGAAGAAAGATTTCTGTTATATGTAACAAATTAGTATCTTTGTGACTCAGTTGTACATGAAAAATTGAAGAATTCTAGCATAGAAAAGCATTGATTATCTTCAAATAGAAGATTGTCATGATTAATTCTCATTCTCTTTTAACACCTATATATATACAGACATGCATACATGCATTCAACATACATACATACATACATATATATAAATGGACACACACACATATATATACATAGAATTCCTATTACTATCCCTCTTCTATTTCCAAATTCTTTACAAATAATTTCTGTAAAAATATTTTTATTTTAAGTAATCATTTATTTGAATTAGATAAATATAATTTAAAAGCAGAATATTGGTTTCATGTAAAGGATATCACCTAATTATTCTCATTTCATTTTATCAAATATAAAATTTCCATTTGGGTTAGTTTCCAATTACTCTTTCTTCATTCCATAAGTAAGATTGGAAATGGATATAGTTGTAGATGTAATTAATTCACAACCTAATGTCTCCTCTGATAAAGTACAATATGAAATATTTAATGATTCTTTTTTTATATTGCAAGTGGAAATAGTGAAAACATATTGTTTTCTAAGATATTAGTTATTCTTCATACACTCACACGTAGTTTCTTATTTAATTTTATTTTTTCCTCAATTATATTTAAACAAATATTTTTAACATTCATATTTTTCTTTAAATTTTGAATTTTAAAGTCTTACACTGCCTTCCTTTTTTGATCTCACCCTGAGGCAAACTATTTGATAGAGATCATAACTGTGCCATCATCCATACATTTATTTATTAGTCATGCTGCAAAAGAAAAAATCAAATACAAAACAAGAACAATAAAAACATACACATACACAACTAAGAATAATAATTTTTTTAAAAAAAATCATGCTTCGATCTACATTCAGACTCAATTCTTTTACAAATTCTTTTGAATTTTCCTGGATCATTTCACTGCTGACAAACTAAACTGTCCAGTCATTCACAGTTAATTATCACACATTTCTCATATTATGCACAGTATTTTCATGATTGTACTCTTCACTTTGCATTAGTCAATGTTGTTCTGGAAGCATCATGCTTATCATTCCTTATAACATAAAAGTTGTCCATCACACACAACATTATGTTATGCTTATCCATTTCCAAATTAATGGGAATCCTCTCAATGTATAATTCTTTGAGGCCACAAAAAACAGCTGCTATGAATATTTTGGTTCATAACCTTTTCCTTTTTCTTTTAATCTCTTTGGGATACAGACCTAGTAGTGATAATACTGGATAAAAAGGTATGCATGCTTTTATAGCACTTTGACTATAGTTCTAAATTGCCTCCTATAATGGTGGATCAGTGCACATCTCCACCAACAGTGTTATTAGTCTCCTAATTTTTCCGAATCACTTCTAAAATTTGTGATTTTCATTTTCTGTCATATTAGCCAATCTGATAGGTGTAAATTGGTATACCAGTTTTTTAAATTGCATTTCTATAATCAAATCAACAATGATTTAGAACATTTTATGACATGACTATAGATAGCTTTATTTTTTATCTAAAGCCTGCCTGTTAATATCCTTTTAATATTTATCAATTGGGCAATGACTTGTAGTCATATAAATTTGATACAATTCTTCACATGTGTGTGTGTGTGTGTGTGTGTGTGTGTGTGTGTGTGTGTGTATGAAATTAGGTCTATTTTAGAAAAACTTGTTGTAAAATTCCACCTTCCCCCAATTTCCTATTTTCCTTGTAAGCTTGGCTTCATTGGTTTTGTTTATGCAAAACCTTCTTAAATTGAAGTAATCAAAAATATCAATTTTGTATCCTGAAGTACTCTGTCTCTTGCTTGTTCACAAATTCTTCCTTTATACATAAATCTGACAGGTAAAATATTCCATGTTCCTTAGTATCACATTGAATGTATGGTTTCCCTTGCCAAATTCTAATTTTTAAGGAATTAATTCCTTCAGGGTTTTTTTGTACCTCTCTCTGCATATGACCAGTTCTATTTCCTTTTATTCTGACATCTTTTTTCTATTTGTCATTTGATTGGTTCGTTTTTGTCGAACTTTTCATGAACTCTTGTGGAATTTTCTTGAAGATTGGATGTTTTTCTTAGCAAAGAGTTGATTGTCATTTCTTTCTGAAGTTCATTTTATACATGGTGAAGTAAGGAATATAGAATTAAATGAATTGCTCAGGGTTACACAGCTAGTAAACATATGAGGCCTGATTTGAATTCAAGATGATTGTTCTTGACTTTAGGGTCATCATTCTATCCATTGTAGCATATTTACCTCTTTTAGTATTTTGAATAATCTGTTTTTAAGGGTTATGATTTTTGTTTGTTTTTCTTTTTTCATGCTTCTTTTTTTTCAAGCCATTGACATTGTTCATGATTTTCTTGCATCAATATCATTTCTTTCCCTAGTGTTATAGGAAGTTTCTTCAAATAGGAGAGAATCAGGATAATACAAGGAGCATAAACCTTAGAGTTGTTTCCATGCATTTGAATCTCTGTACCTTAATTCTCCTTTGAAATTCTATATTCCCTATACCAGCTCTTTATTTATTTATTTTTACAGAGCCCTTGAGAAATCAATTTTATAAACTCTCAGACTTAAGCCTTCTAAGAGATGTACTGAAGAGGTAAGTCAGGCAAGTCACTGGAAAATATATGTTTAATTTTTTTCTAAACTATATTCAAGTTTATGGGACAGAAACACAGTTAATTAATAGTTAATCGGTAAAAAATAGAAGCTGTTTGCCAAATATGCCTATACAAGCTTTTTTCATCTTAATTTTTTTTAGATTCAGCTACTATATTCATGGAAGGTTTCACTTCTTCATTTGTGCTGTCATTAATAGCCTTAATTAACATGTCATATTGGAAGAGTGAAACAAAGTAAGTTTAGTAAGATAATATCAAACTTTCTCCCATTCTCTCCAAAGAAGAGAACCTAAGTTTTGCTATACCTAGGTAATTAAATTAATTTTTATCATTAATTTTTATTTTTATTAAATCTCCATGTAGGAAATAAAATGGATATAAAATGATAGATTTTAAAGTATTAGGGTCTTAAAATATTTATTGGTAGCTATTGGAAAATGAAGCCACGTGCCATGTTAGGAGTCAGTTTGAAACACCTGCCATCACCTCTGCCACCATGCTGCTTCAACCGGAAAAAAGAGAGTGTGCAAGTCCAGCCACTCATTTTTAACCTCTGGTCCATGTCATTATGTAACTGCCTATGTCATTAAATAAGTCAGGAATCATGGGAAATGTAGTTTGAAAGACCCATAACCTTCCACAGTAAGTTTAGATAAGAGATCTCAAAATTTCAATTACACACTCCTTAACACATTTTCCTTTATGACCTATTGGGACACAAAAAATCTGTGTGTATATATGTGTGTATGCACACATGAAAGTACACTCAAAATCAACACACTATATGGTGAAATAACTAATATTATTAGTGTTTTTCTGACACAACTTCTTTCTCCTCACCCACAATATGAGGGAGTTATAATTGCTGCTCTAATTCATGCATTAGCTTTTCATTGAAAAGAGACAATTCTTTCCCTGAAATCTGATTACTCTAGGCTTGAAGCCTGGTTATGTAAATGCATAAACATTTCCAGCCATATTCACTCAGAACTACCAAGGCTTGGTATATTTCTGAAGATTAGGAATGTTACCATCCTTTATAATACCTGACATTGATCATCAAATGCATTTTTGCACAGAACCAATCTGATTTTGTCTGAATAAAAAAAGTGCCATTGTACCTTTCTGGCATATTCTTATTATGACCTGGAAAAGTAAGCCTCCTTTTATTAGTCATATAAAGTTTTATGGATACATTTTACTCCAAATTTGAACTTAAATGAAGTTATAGTTGATGTTAAACTGCCACTGATACATGCTCACGATATAGTTGAGGTAGAGGAAAGTATCACTATTCAATAGCATTACCATAATATGGATTTGTCTCATAAATTTTACTACCTTTTTCTTTAGCTTATAAGAGACTATTCAACATCAGTAATTAATAGACATTAACACTTTACCTTAGTTGTCATAATAATGAAGGGTAAAAGGGAAGATTTCCTCTCCCTTTCCTGCCAAAAAGGTCACTATAAACACTAATAACATGACCCCCCAAAACAAACAAACAAGATTATCAGGACTATAACTTTACACTTTTGGAAGGAAAATTAGATAATTTTTAAAAACATTTAATAATATTAATTTTTTTGAAAAGTTTTCTATTTTGTAATTTTCTCTAACTCTCGTTTGGTTTTAAAATCTTTCCTTTCCTAAAGATCTGACAAGTATCCTATTCTGTGTTCACCTAATTTACTTATAATTTCCTTCTTTATATTCAAGTCTTTCACCCATTCTGAATTTGTCTTGGTGTATGGTGTGAGATGTTGATCTAAACCTAATCTCTCCCATATTGTTTTCCAATTTTCCCAGCAGTTTTTGTCAAATAGTGGATTTTTGTCCCAAAAGTTGGACTCTTGGATTTAACATACACTGTCTTGCTGACATCACTTACCCCAAGTCTATTCCATTGATCCTCCCTTCTATCTCTTAGCCAGTACCATATTGTTTGGATAACAGCTGCTTTATAGTATAGCTTAATATCTGGTACTGCTAAATCACCTTTCTTCCCGTTTTTTTTCATTATTTCCCTTGATATTCTTGATCTTTTGTTCATCTAAACAAACTTTGTTATAGTTTTTTATAATGTAGTAAAAATGTTTTTGGTAGTTTGATAGGTATGGCACAAAATACATGAATTAATTTGGGTAGAATGGTCATTTTTATTATGTTAGCTCGTCCTACCCATGAGCACTCAATGTTTTTTTGAAAAGTTAACATGGTTACATAATTCCTGCTCTTACTTTCCCCTTCACCCCACAACTACCCCCTCCAATATTAGATCTCCCACTAATATGGTTTTACTATCTATTTCCTTCTTGAGCTCTGCCAGTTTCTCCTTTAGGAATTTGGATGCTGTGCCAATTTGGTGCATACATATTGAGCACTGTTATTTCTTCATTGCCTATACTGCCTTTTATCAGGATGTAATTACCTTCCCTGTCTTTTTTAATTATACTTGTTTTTACTTGGGCTTTGTCAGAAATAATAATCGCCATTCCTGCCTTCTTTTTCTCATTTGAAGGCCAAAAGATTTTGTTCAAACCCTTTACCATCAACCTGTGAATGTGCACCCGCCTCATATGTGTTTCTTGTAGACAACATATGGTAGGCTTTTGGTTTCTAATCCACTCTGCTATTTGCTTCCGTTTTATGGGCAAGTTCATCCCATTCACAGTCAAAGTTATAATTATCAGTTGTGTATTTGCCAACATTTTGGTATCCTCTCCTTATTCTACCCCTTCTTCTTACACTATTTCCTTTTAAACCAGTGGTTTGCTTTAAGCCAGTATCCCTTATCCCCTCCCTTGTTTAACTTCCCTTTCTACCCCCTCCCTTATTATACCCCTCTTTTTATTTTTATAGGCCTAATAAATTACCTCCCCCTTCTTCTCCCCTCCCTTTTTTGACCTCCCCACTCCCCTGCTCCCCTTGGTTTATCCCTTCTGACTTTCTCAGTAGGGTTAGATAGAGTTTTATATCCCAATGCATAATACAGCTACTCTTCCCTCTATGGGTTGATTACACTGAGAGTAAGGTTTAAATATTACCTCTTAATGCTCTCTTCCTCTACTTCTTATAATAGTATTTATCCCCTCCCCTTCCCATGCCCTCTTTGTGTGTAATAGAATATCTTATTTTTATTATTCACTCAAGTTTCTCTTGGTGTCCCCTGCTATTCATCCCCCTCTTTCCCACCGCCCCATATCATCTTAGACCATTTAGTATTCCATCCTCTCCCTATGAATTATTCTTCTAATTACTATAATAGTGAATACTATAATAGTGGATAGAGTTCACTACAGAGAATTATACATAGCATTTCTCCACATAGGAATACAGATAATTAGATCCTACTGAGGCCCTTATAAAGGCAAATTTAAAAATTATGAGTTTTCTTTCTTTCCCCTTTGTTTCTTATCCATCTTTTCATGTTTCTCTTGATTTTTGTGGTTGAATATCAAACTTTCCATTTAGTCCTGGTCTTTTCTGTGCAAATACTTGGAAATCTTCAATTTTTTTGAATGCCCATACTTTCCGCTGGAAGTATATAGTCAGTTTTGACAGGTAGTTGATCCATGGCTGAAGGCCCAGCTCTCTTGCCTTTCTGAATATCGTATTCCAAGCCTCACTGTCTTTTAGCATGGAGGCTGCCAGATCCTGTGTGATCCTAATTGGTGCTCCTTGAAATTAGAATTGTCTCTTTCTGGCTTTTTGTAAGATTTTTTCTTTTACTTGGAAACTCTTGAATTTGGCTATTATATTCCTGGGAGTTGTCTTTTCAGGGTCTAGTGTAGAGGGTAACCTATGGATCTTTTCAATGTCTATATTGCCCTCTTGTTGTAGAACTTCAGGGAAATTTTGCTGAATAATTTCTTTTAGTATGGAGTCCAAATTTCTATTAATTTTTGCTTTTTCAGGAAGACCAATGATTCTCAAATTGTCTCTTCTAGCCCTGTTTTCTTGATCTGTTGATTTATTATTGAGATATTTCATGTTTCCTTCTATTTTATCAGTCTTTTGAATTTCTTTTATTTGTTCTTGCGGTCTTGAGAGATCATTAGCTTCTAATTGCTCAATTCTAGCCTTTAGGGACTGGTTTTCGGTTATAATCTTTTGGTTTTCCTTTTCAATCTGGTCATTTCTGGTCTTCAGCTGACTTGCCTCACTTTCCAATGGTGAAATTCTGCCTTTTAAACTGTTATTTTCTTGCCAGATCTCTTCCATCTTTCTCCTCATCTCAGATTTGAACTCTTCAATAGGTTGTGACCACTTTTCATTATTTTGGGAAGGTTTGGATGTGATTACTTGTTTGTTCTCCTCTGCTGTTTGCTCTGCTCTCTGGACTTTCTCTGTATAAAAGTTGTTCAGTGTTACAGATTTCTTCTTGATGATCTTTCTCTTTTGGGGTTCTTGAGAATGGCTTGCCATTGTTTGCCCTGTGCCTTCTCAGGTTTTTCCTCACACGCATAGTCTGTTTGCTCTCTCTAGGCTCTTGATGTCTCAGATCTCATTGTTCTCAGGGTCAAGCCTCCTGGTGGCCCCCTTGTTTGTTCCTCTGTCTGAGGCTTCTTTAATAGCTTCAGGGCACTGTTTCCACAGTCATGCACCCCTCTGCACTGGGTCCTCACTCAAGGTCCACTCCTGCACTCAGAATCCTTGGACTCAAAAGCCTGCGCTTGAGCCTGCCCTCAGGGTCTGCGTTCAAAGTCCTCGCGCGTTCTTTAGCCTCTTGGGTTCTTAAGTATTGCTGCTCTCAAGAACAGGCCCTGGTGACCCCAGGTAGCTGTCAAGGACTTAATGGGTGCCCCAAGCTTACTCTAGCTCTTGTGCGCTATCTTTGGCACTATAGGTCTTCTGGGGACGGGGAAGAGTTTGCTCAACTTGCGTTTTACTGAGAGCTATTTCAACCCCTTATAGCATGGAAATGTCCCAATTCCATGTACCTTCAATGCTGCGCCCTGTTGTGGAGTCCCTTCATTCCTCTGGATTTGTTTTTATGTCTTCTTGAGGAGTCCTATATGTTTTGGTTAGGAGAGGTTAATCAGCTACTTTTTACTCAGCCGCCATCTTAACCAGGAAGCTGTTTAGATTTATTTTAATAGTTTGGAAAGTGTTTTTAGTTGTTTTCGTATAATTACTGTGTTTGTTTTGGTAGATAGATTCCTAAGTATTTTATATTGTCTAGGGTGATTTTAAATGGTGTTTCTCTTTCTACCTATTGCTGCTCTAATGTGTTGGAAATATATAGAAAGGCTGATGATTTATGTGCATTTATTTTGTATCCTGCAACTTTGCTAAAGTTGTTGATTTTTTTCTACAAGCTTCTTAGTTGATTCTCTAGGATTATTTAAGTAGACCATCATATCATCTGCAAAGAGTGATAGCTTAGTCTCCTCATTGCCTATTATGATACTTTCAATTTCTTTTTCTTCTCTAATTGCTACTGCTAATATTTCTAGTACAATGTTAAATAATAGAGGAGATAATGGGCATCCTTGTTTCACTCCTGATCTTATTGGAAACGCTTCTAATTTATATCCATTGCATATGATGTTTGTTGATAGTTTTAGGTATATATTGTTTATTATTTTTAGGAAAGGTCCCTCTATTCCTATACTTTCCAGGGTTTTCAATAGGAATAGCTTTCTTTTGTCGAAGGCTTTTTCAGCATCTATTGAGATAATTATGTGACTTTTGTTTGTTAGATTATTGATATGGTCAATTATGTGGATGGTTTTCCTAATGTTGAACCATCCTTGCATTCCTGGTATAAACCACACCTGATCATGGTGGATGATCTACTTAATTACTTGCTGGAGTCTCTTTGTTAATATTCTATATAAAATTATTGCATCTATGTTCATTATGTTCATTAGGGAGACTGGTGTGTAGTTTTCTTTCTCTGTTTTTTTTGTTTTGTTTTGTTTTTAAACCCTTGTACTTTGATGTATTGTCTCATAGGTGGAAGATTGGTAACGGTGGGCAATGGGGGTCAAGTGACTTGCCCAGGGTCACACAGCTGGGAAGTGGCTGAGGCCGGGTTTGAACCTAGGACCTCCTGTCTCTAGGCCTGACTCTCACTCCACTGAGCTACCCAGCTGCCCCTCTTTCTCTGTTTTTGATCTCCCTGGCTTTGGAATCAGTACCATATTTGTGTCATAAAAGGAATTTGGTAGGACTCCTTCTTTGCTTATCATATCAAATAATTTGTATAGTATTGGGATTAGTTGCTCTTTGAATGTCTGATAAAATTCACTTGTGAATCCATCAGGCCCTGGTAATTTTTCTTAGGGAGTTCTTTGATGGTTTGTTCAATTTCTTTTTCTGATATGGGATTATTTAGGTATTCTATTTCTTCTGCTGTTAATCTAGGCAATTTTTATTTTTGTAAATATTCATCCATATCTCCTAGATTGCTATATTTATTGCCATATAATTGGTCAAAATAGTTTTTAATGATTGCCTTAATTTCCCCTTCATTAGAGGTGAAGTCTCCCTTTTCATCTTTGATACTGTCAATTTGCTTTTCTTCTTTCCTTTATTTTATAAGATTGACTAGTATTATCTTAACCAGGAACAGAAATTAAATAATTGATTATTACATAAGCATTAGTTTTACCTTTATTGTTGCATTTCTATAATCAAATCAATAATGATTTAGAACATTTTATCACATGCCTTTATTTTTTTATCTAAATATAATTTGACCTTCATTACTATTATATTAGGCTCAAAAATGTAAACTGTACTGTGCTTTTATGTAATCAGGTACAATACATCATAGCCCAATGAACAGAATTCAATCAAATATATTTCTGTACAATTTTTGAAGTAACTAAATAACCAGGGGAGTAGGGGAAATACTGGGGTGAGTGTGATTAACTGCCAAACACTCACAACACAAGGGGATCACATCCACTCCCACAAGAAAAGGACTGAGCTTTGGGAATGAATAGTGACAGAAAATAAACAAAATTGGTGAATGGCAATTAGGAAAAATAGCCTGTCTCACTATCAGGGATTTCAATCGCTTTACTGTGGGCCCTTTTGAGTTGTGGAGAAGGAACAATAAAAATTAATAAGAAACAGTTAAATGATAATAGGGGAAAGGTGAAATGGTATAGGTCTTAGTATTCTAACAGGGAAAGCTTAACCAACTGCCACTTAGAATGGGGAGTTAACCTGGCTTCCTCTAACACTAGCACAGACATGTAGGCAGTCTAGCTGGGAAAGGAGAGACTGCTGTGGGCTTGGAGACAAGGGGATTCTCATAACTGGTCCAGGCGGATCCTTTGATGATGATTACAGGAACCAAATCCTTGCTCAGCCAGCATAATCCAATGGACTAGGGAGAAAGGCAACCTGCCATTTGTCCACCAAACTTAACCTCATGGCTCTTGACTGATGTTCACTCTCAAGATCTCCAACAGCTTACAGGTTGCAGACAAACTGGTAGGCAGGATCACAGCTTCAAAATACTCCTTTCCTCCAGCCCTGACAGTTCACTCTGTCCCCTCCCTGTGTTCCATAAAAAATGTTTATGTCTGCCAGCCAAGATGTTGCCCTTTGCTATCCATGTAGGTATGCTTATCTACCTTAATTACTTAATATTATCTTATAAATTTGCCTATAACAGTGTGCATATCTGTAATTTGCATAGACATAACCTTATTGGCAGAACATTGTGAAAGAGATCAAATAACAATGCAAATAACATATTCATGATTTCAAAGCTAAAAAAGATATTATGAAAGATGGTTTTGTAGAAATAATTTGCCAAAAGGAGATTCATAAAAAAAAGATGTGCTGACTACCCAAACTGGGCAGACAGATTCACAAGAGAACAAAATCTGTCTCTGAGTTTTTTGCAATGCAGCATTAATGAGATACTAACCAAATCATTCAGGCAGATGTACAAAATATGACCCTGAATGACTTCTACATTAATAACATTCATGTTCATCAGGACTTTGAGATTGCTTAAGACAAATGGAAACATATTATTGAACATGACATTTGAGAAATTGCAGAGATTTTCATCCTAGTGATTAAATAAATTCAAATGGATACATAGATTTATAGAGTTTTAAAAGTATAAGTATATATATATACATATATATATATACATATATATATACCTGTGCTTAGGTATTTATGTGTATAAATGTGTATGTATCTATGAGTATGCATGTACCTGTGCATATCTTTTGTTATAAACCTATCTTTTCAGTCCTGTTGTTGAAAGCTAAATATCTGACATCTTTAACAAGTAAGAAATACTGAAATTTCTTCAACATTCTATTGGATGAGAACTAAACTATATCTCTCTTCTTTCTGAAAAAAAACCCCACATACTTTTACATAATAGAGTGATATTGTTATATTATTGTAAAATGACTATTCAAGATTTTGTAAATATATAACAAGGTGACCCATACTAGTAATCTTCAAACACATTTATTCCAGGGACCATTCTTTCATAGGTACAGGTTCAATTAGATAGCTTCTGATGTCCTTTATTATTAAAAATTCAATAACTATTGACCAATGACCCATTTTAACCTTAAAAAATGTTTCTTTTTTTTTTTGATCCTGGAGAGAACATATAAAAGTACATGCTATGTATTATAGTATATGATATTGCACACTATAAAATAGTTCCAAAATTTACCATTTTAGTCTTGCTTTTAAAATATGCACAAATTACAAATCTACAATTGCTTATGAGCTGAGAAAAATATGTGATTCCAAGTTAAAACTCATCATGTAGTAATTGAAATGTTCTGAGAATCTTATAACTTTATAGCTATTATGTAATAAAAATAATAATGAGAAATGTGAAGGATTTATACCTAGAAATACACTGGAAGAGTTATATAGCTGCCATAAATACTTCATATTCCTCTAAGTTGGGGTTGCTTGTGGCAGGCACTTTGGCTTTATTGTGTTTTGCCAGTAAGGCAAGTCACCTTCTAACTTATTTTTGTTTTCCATATAATAAAATCCCAGCAATGATCAATTGACAAACTGCTGCAATCAATAAATTCTAGATAACTTCCAATCAGTAAGAGCTAGAAACCTTTTATCATGGGCATTTCGCCTTCCTATTCAGGAATTTTTAGCATTTGTACTTGACTAATTCTTTTCTATATATTTTATACTGATTTGATATGTTATTTTCATTTTTATCCTTGCCACATTATATATGTATATAGCTATATATCTACATTTCTTTATTTCTTATACTATTAAAGAGTAATCAATATAGAATTAAATGAATTACTGTCTACTTTTTTGTCTAATATTATATGCAAAGTGTTATAACTGTTGAACAAGATCCTCCTCAGGGGGGATATATTATATATACACATGTATATATATGTACATATGTATTAGATAGAAATGCATATATATGTACATATATATTAGATATAAATGCATATATACACATATATATTAGATATAAATGCACATATATGTACATATATATTAGATATAAATGCATATATTGAGATAAGATCCACCTCAAGGGGGATATATTAAATGTATAGATATTAGACATATGTAATATGTATATAAGGTTCTTGTTTATTTTCTTGTTTAATTTTTTGCATGCAGAGTAATTATAGGGTTTATTTGAACTAATATCTTTAGATTACTTTTTTCTGTAAAGCATAATAAGAATAGGTTTTATTTATATAGAATATAGTATGAATTTAGTGATTATAATATATGTAACTAAATATTTGGAATTATATATTATTTGAGAAGTGCATGTTGTATATGTTTTTAAGACAGTTTTTATTATTTTATCTTTTTTTCTATATAAGAGGAAAAGGTACAATAAGATTTCTAAGTAAGAGACTCCCTGCTGTGCCACTTGGCAATTGGTGACAGAAAGGTGTGGCTAAGTGAGTTTGTAAGTTGGAAGCCATTGGAAAGGGCTTTTTTCTCTGGTTCTCCTGGGAAGAGGGTGTGTGACTTGCTGTCTCTAGGTGAAGACAGAGAAATGGAATAAAGGCTTTTACAGTCTTATTGATTATCAATTAACTTGGGTAGATAGGTAGATAGTTAATAGTTACATTACTAGAAAGTGAGAATAGGAGTGTAGGTGAGGGCTTTGGCCTAGCAGAAGACAATGCCCTCTGAGGCAGATAGATTTAGGAGTTTTAAGAGAAATTTAGCTAGAATTTCGATCTGGGTTATATTTACAAGCTGTTATATGATTACTTTAACTTTCCTCCTTCGTATTTCCTATCTGTATTTCCTAATAATTAACTAAGTGTTTTCTGTTAAAAAATTGCACACTGGTTTTTGTAAAAATCTCCTATCCCCCCCCAAATTTAACCCTTCACAGTATGTAGCTATATATCTATATTTCCTATTTTCTTATGCTATTAAACATTAATCAATATAGTATTAAATGCATATAGCCTACATTTTTGTCTAATATTGTATGTATATATTTATAATTTAATTCAATGTAAATAAAGAAAAATACATTTTTCATAAGTTATATACCATGTAGAAAAGGAAATTTGGAAAAGGAGGGACTTTGAGGAAAATTTAATAAAATTAAGTCTGTAAAGCAGGCCATAATTTAAATATAGTGGTGCTTTGATACACCAGCAGCTTAAGACACCTACAATTTGAGATATGAGTAGTCATGATCAGGATTCTTTGCTTTAAGTCATGAAAAGATATTTGAATCATGAGCTTCCTCCATCCTACATTAGATTGCCTGCAAGTGTTTGGTTTCACAACTTACACAAGACTGTCTCATTTAGTTCAGTGTTTATCTGGCCATGCAAACATCCATATTGAATTGCTTTTACTTTCTTCTTTATTTTTGTCTTTATTATCAGGGTTTTTTTTGGCAAATTTATTAACTTTTAACCATGAGTCCTTGCAACGGAGGAATTGAAGGAGTTGCAGCAGCAGTATATTGGAGGTTTTACAACAAATTAGTGTGGAGGAGTCTGAGGTGAATGAGGTAATTAGTAGAAGTGAGATTAAAGAAATGTTGAGGATTTGGGAAAAAATTAAATTTGGGAAAAAAATTAAAAGTTTATTGAAAAGACACACCCAGAAAAAGTTGCAACAGGTCATGCATTGGAGCTGTGTAATGACACTTGTTTTACATATTATTGAACCATTCTGAAAGAAAGGAAGAAAAAAACTTCTATGGAAAAAATTTTGTTGAAACAGCCTCTAAGTGAAAATGAGAAAAGTGTGGCAAAACAGTCAAAATTCAATGAAGAAAATGATGATAATTAAGTAAAGTAAAAAAAAATAGAAATTAAGTTTAACAATAAAGTTACATATCATAAGTAATAAGTAAAGTCAATTTTGCATTTAAATGTAGTGTTACATGTGTAGAGAGTAGATTATGTTAAGTGATAGTGCATGAAATGAAAACCTTCTCCATCAGCATTTTCACCTGACCTTGAAGGTAAATAACATTTCGTAAGCAAGTTTATTTCTTTACATTCTTTCTTATTATCTATAAATATATTTATTTGTTATTTATAAAATACATTTTCCTATTTAAAGGCATGTAAAACAAAAATTCCTGTGTTTTGGGGGGCCAGAATGGATTAATTGCATTGTTATTAATTTAAATGGGGAAATTCAATTTGACACATGACTAATTGAGTTACGAGCCTGGCCATGGAACAAATTAAACTGATATGTCAAGGTGTCACTATATTCCTGTTAATCCCATGTCACTCATTTTTCCCTACCAAAATAATAAAAGGAGGAGGCAGGGCAATTATCAACTCTTTGTTGGTTGCAATACTGGATGTCCATTAGTCATTGCCGTACTTTTTATAATATGGAGAATAACGGGAATGTCAAGTCTAATAGGAACATAAACAAGCTTTAAAAACAATGTAAAGAAGGCTTCAAAAGGAAGTCCAAGAGAATAGTTTTGCATGTGTCTGTCTATACCTATATCTATTTATGTATATCTAGCTAGCTAGCTAGCTATATGTTTTAGAGCACTCTAAAGAGATTGCCCCCTTCTCCACTCCAGTGGAGACCCCTAGCCAACCACAGGTTTGGGACATCTCCCTTGCTCTCTCTTCCCACTCCCACTCCACTGCCACTTCTACTGCCATCAGCTTTCCACTTCCCCTTTTCTCCTCTTTTCCTCTTATAAAATTTTGATATACTACTACCTTTCTCTTGCCTAATTTGCCTCAGGTTGGACCCTCTGTCAGCCAGATCTGAAACTTCCTTCCCTACGCTTATAAATTCAATGTATTTCTCTTATCCAGGGGTGTTCAAAATGAGTTAGGAGCCATAAAAAAATAAATAAAAACATAGTAAACTAGATAATGCTAATATTTGTTTATCTAAGTTAATTTTAAGCATAGTTTTGATAGTTATTTATTTTAGTCAAAAATCATTAATATAACGATCATTATAACACAAGACTTTATATATGTATATATATGTATATATATAGTCACTTTTCTTTTTCTATTATAATCCTTAATCTTAACCACATATATCTAATTAGTTTCTAAATATTATTTCAATCTCCCCAATATCTCTTGCAACTGTTCTCTTTTTCTGCTTACAAATGTACCACATTACCCTAGGCCCTTATCAACTCCCACATAGACTACTGATATAACCTCCTAATTGTTCCTCCAGCTTGAAGTTGTTCATTTCTTTAATACACCCCCCACAAAGCTGCCAAAGTTATTCTCCTACACAAATAAATATTATCCTTCTACTCAATAAAATGTAATTGTTATCTATTGACTCATATCAGGTAATATTTTATTTTTATGCCATCCTTTTAAATTTCTATATCACATAATTTTTACAATATGCAAAATTACTAAGCTAGAATAAACACATAGAAGTGCATATGTCTATATATACACATATTTAAGTAAAGTTAATGATAATTTTATAAAATAAAGAACAAACAATGTGTGTGTACACATGAACTGTCACAGGGGCATGAGGGCATGTTGTTTGGCAAAGTAAAAATAAGGCAGAGTTGATGATGGAATAATGGAGAGTTAGGTCCAAAGGTCTGAGATTTCTATAAAGTATAGAAAAAATTAGATTCTGCCTTTGTGTTTGAGTTGCCTTTTTTCCTAGATATACAGAAAGAAGAGAATTTGGTAACAATTGAATTGGATGGAGGAATAATATCTCTAACACAATGGCAACTCTTGAGAGAGTGTCTCACTAAATCCAGAAGAATGAAGCATGCCTGCAATCACAAATTCAATTAAAGGAGGCTAAAATGACCCCCATCATTATGGTGTCTCTGATATTTAGACTTTTCAAAACATTTATGATTCACATCAAGCAACATCTGTGTCCAGTTACCTCCTTAGCCTTATTTGACTTTGTTTACCTTTGAAACTCCTTTTTCCTCAAACACTATAATTGTGGTGCTGCCAGACTCTATCTTTTAGAAGCTGAGACTAGACTTTCTTTGCTCTACATTCACGTGTATACTTTTAGAAAATAAACACTATGACTATCCTACCCCTGGGACTCACCCTACCTATGTAAGTTATTTTGGGTCATTCAGAATCTAGACCAGTGGTTCCAAAACTTTTTTGGCCTATCACCCCCTTTCCAGAAAAAATATTACTTAGCCCCCTGGAATTTTTTTCTTATTTTAATAGCAATTAATAGGAAAGATAAATGCACCTGTGGCCTTCCCTGGATCACTGCTGTACCCACCATGGGGCGGTAGCACCCACTTTGGGAATCACTGATCTAGACTGTTATCAGTTTTGGAGTCAGAAGTGGGATTGGCAGTGGAATGCTCTATTACTAGACTAGAACACATAGGAAGATAATAACTGCAGGGCATTTCATGCCCATCCAAATCTTGCTTCAGAGTGGTGAGTGTCTTTCTCTCTACTCATTTATTGACTCCTACTTAGTCAAGTCTTCATTCTCCATTTGCTTTTATTCTCTGAAAGGAACTTCCCAAGTGCTCCAGAGACCCTCATAAAGAGAAATCTGCAAATAATAAGCTCTCTGGTATTCTGTGCAAATATCCTTTGGGTTTTAATAATTGGTAATACAAGTAACCTCCATAACTGTTGTTTACTAGGGAGGACTTCTATCAGGACAAAATTAATTTTCTGAGAAATTGTTTTAGGCAAAACATAAATTTTCCTGAATTAGATGCCTTTTAAAATTTGGATCTTTGAAAGTTGCAACCTCTCATCTGTCTTTGTATGTTGTGTGGAAGTTAGCTCAGCCTTTTGAAAATAGCCAGGAAAGTTTATATTTATATCTCAAAATCATTTCCAAAAAGATGTAAAAAATTAGATTATTATGGTATGAAAGGTTAGTAAATGTTTTTTTTTCTGTATTTGTGTGTATTTGTATAAGTCTATTTCTGTTTAGAAAATTGTGTGCACAAAATCTGAGATTTTAGAAGGAAAAAGTCTATTATATAAACCTTCACAACTCATCCTATATCTCTTCTTATATTTCTGAGCACTGACAATGTTTAGAGGAAGGAGAAGGAAAGAGGAATAAGACGTAATGGAAATTATGACATCATGAACTAATTAGAAACTGTGAGGCTGTGATTACCCAAATTTTGCCTTTTTTAAAAACCTGGGATACTATATTACATATAGTGAGCTTTGGGTTGATTTTCTTTAAAAAATTAAATTAAAAGAAATTAAAGAGAACAAATAAGAGTCTCGCAAATGAGAGATTTGTTGTTTCAACAGTGAAGAAAGGAAACTTTTTCTTCTGATTCAGGGAAAATTGTTTAAAATTCTTCATTTGGAAATGCATTTTATCAAATTAATATAATTTTATTAGTGTGTTTAGTTTTAATTACAAGATATGACTGTTATCTTCTTTTAGTTTGATTTGCTGTACAATCTAAAAAACTCTGATGTAAGGAAAACTTTTAAGAGAATGGTAAAATTATTTCTCTGGAAATTTTATTTTGATTTGATTTGAATATTATTAAATCAATTGAATTCCCAGAGATCATTATTCTTATGCTGAATCCTAAGGCATATTTTAAAAGAAAAAAGTGAAGTGGATATAATTTGAAATAACTGGTAAAAGCAAACAAAAATAGTGCAAGAAGTTTTGGGTCACAAAATGAAAGAAACAAGGTGACAGTTATTTGGAGGGATATATATATATATATTTAGAGATAGAAGTAATGTATTAATATATAAGCAACTGAGACTAAACTCTCTCTGCTCCACATACATATCTATACTTTCAGAAAACAAATGCTATTGCTATCACATCAATTAGGCTAATTTTACCTTTGTCAGTTATTTTGCGTCGTTAAGAATCATATCAGTTAACAAAAAAGAAAAAATGTCAAGGAATTTATGGCTTCCCACTCTCCAATAATATGGGAGAAGCAAATAAGTGAGAGGAAGAATTATTGAATATAAAAAAAATGACTAAATCTTCATGGTGTTAAGAATTCAGGTGATCATTTTATCCTGGGGTGAAATATCATGTTTCTTGGAGTAAAAACCATGCAGAGCCACTAATGGAAAACAGAGCATTACCACTTCAGTTCTGAGATCTCTTTAAAGTAAGGCACTAGGAGTTCATTGCTCCCTTCTCTAGTCCTCCAATCAGAATGGAAATGCAACTGAGGGAATTTTTTGTAAATTCCTATAGGTTTCTATAGTACACAATCACTTACAAAAAACTGGAAAATTCTACTGCCTTTCTTATTATGTTTTTTTTTGTATTTTATTTTATTTTATTTTATTTTTTTTAACATTTATTAATATTCATTTTTAACATGGTTACATGATTCATGCTCCTCCTTTCCCCTTCATCCCCCCCACGCCCCCCCTACCCATGGCCAATGCACATTTCCACTAATTTTGTCATGTGTCCTTGATCAAGACCAATTTCCAAATTGTTGGTAGTTGCATTGGTGTGGTGGTTTCGAGTCCACACCCCCAATCATGTCCACCCCTACCCATGCGTTCAAGCAGTTGTTTTTCTTATGTGTTTCCTCTCCTGCAGTCCTTCCTCTGAATGTGGGTAGCATCTTTACCATAAATCCCTCAGAGTTGTCCTGGGTCATTGTATTGCTGCTGGTACAGAGGTCCATTACATTCGATTTTACCACAGAATGTCAGTCTCTGTGTATAGAGTTCTTCTGGCTCTGCTCCTTTCGCTCTGCATCAGTTCCCGGAGGTCTCTCCAGTTCACCTGGAACTTCTCCAGTTTATTATTCCTTTTAGCACAATAGTATTCCATCACCCGCATATACCACAGTTTGTTCAGCCATTCCCCAATTGAAGGACATACCCTCCTTTTCCAATTTGTTGCCACCACAAAAAGCGCAGCTATGAATATTTTCGTACAAGTCTGTTTATCTATGATCTCTTTGGGGTACAAACCCAGTAATGGTATTGCTGGATCAAAGGGCAGGCATTCTTTTATAGCCCTTTGAGCGTGATTCCAAATTGCCAGCCAGAATGGCTGGATCAGTTCACAGCTCCACCAGCAATGCATTAATGTCCCCATTTTGCCACATCCCCTCCAGCATTCATTACTCTCCCCTTCTTTCATTTTAGCCAATCTGCTAGGTGTGAGGTGATACCTCAGAGTTGTTTTGATTTGCATTTCTCTAATTATTAGAGATTTGGAACACTTTCTCATGTGCTTATTGAAACTTTTGATTTCTTTACCTGAAAATTGCCTATTCATGTCCCTTGCCCATTTATCAATTGGGGAATGGATGAATGCAAATTTCTTATGCCAAAGGGGATTCCCCCTAATTGGCTTTTTGTCAATCTGTCTATCTACCATTAGTTTTACTTTCTTACTCTTTTATTTCCCTTTTCCTTATTATTATTTTAGTTTTCTATTAGTTAGTGTAATATTATAGACACCTTTAACTAGAAGATTCTTAGAGGTTTAAGTTAGATATGTTTAACTGATCCAATGGGGAGACTAACATCCCAAAGTATCATGGGGGGATTATAAAAAGGAATTCTTTATTCCTTTTTAAATTTAATGGGGAACCTGGAAATCCTCTTACCTTAAAGATGTGTAGGGACAAACCAGCCTACAGTGACAGGAAATAGGAACTGGAGAATGCCGTGCTGGTTCAGGGGCAGTTGGTCAGAGCTGTCAGTTGGTGACAGTTGGGGTTGTCAGTTGCAGGGAAGTTGGCTGCTGGGTATGAGTTGGTCATTTGGGATTGGTTGCTGGGGGTGTGGGTTGGTGATTAGTTGGTGGTTGGGATATATATATATATATATATTTGTGGGGTTTTTTTGCTTGGTGAGCTGAGCTGAACAGGTATATCTGCTGAACTTTCTATAATGGCAGTTATTAATGGCAGTTATAGGTAGATATAGGCATTTTTAGGTAGTAAACTAAATTGTTAATTGTTAAAAGCTGCTAGAAGTTTTCTTTTCTCTGGTTTAAAGGGATAATATTAATTTATTACTCTACTATATTCTCATTAAAACTTAAATCATTAAAAGCTGCTCTCTTATTTTGTCAAAACCCATATTTTAACCCTTAAAGTTTGATGATCAAATCAGAATAGTTTAAGTATTATCAACAATGTAAGGATCCAGGAGAAATCCAAGGGAATTAGAACAAAAGATATCTACCTTCAGAGATAGAATAGAGTGTGAATGTATCTTAAACATAAAATTCTTCACTTTATTTACTTCATGATTTTTTTCTCTAGTGTAAGCAATATATGTCTTGTTTCACAACATGATGAACATAGAAATATATATTATATGATAATATACACACAACTTATATTATCTGTGTTTTGGGGAGTGGGGAGAGGTGGGTGGGAGGGAAAAACATGACTTGAAAAACATCAGCCATCAGATATTAAAATTCTATTTGGGGGCAGCTGGGTAGCTCAGTTGATTGGGAGTCAGGCCTAGAGATGGGAGGTCCTGGGTTCAAATCTCACCTCAGACACTTCCCAGCTGTGTGACCCTGGGCAAGTCACTTGACCCCCATCGCCCACCCTTACCACTCTTCCACCTAGTAGCAAATACACAGAAGTTAAAGGTTTAAAAAATTCTATTCAACACATAATCTGGAAAAATATTAAAAGTAGGTTGAAAAAAGAAAAAATTACTCAATACTGTTAATACTGAATTTTACAAATTGGTATATAAGAAAGTTAGTAGAAGTCAATTTGCAGGGAGTTAAGTAGTAACTTTATATTGAAAATTGATTATCGATTTGCCTAACTAGAGCAATATAACTCTAACTAGAGTATCTAGCAAAAACAAATAAATACAATTTAGGCAAAAGACTGGGTTTTAGTTTCTGAACCTATAGTCACATTGCTTAGTAAATGCAAGGCAATGTCCAAAAGAAGAGACTATTAGGGGTTTGAAATCATGGGGGAAATTTAGGACAACATAAGTCAAATGCCCAAATGAAGAATAAGATATAAAATGAGGTAAGATAGTTAATAATTTGAAATTTTTGAAGATAGAAGGTAAACAACGAAATTTCAATTAGTAAAGGGACTATGATTCAGAAAAATATATAAATTAAGGGTGTAAAGGTGACTAGGATATCAGGTAAGGACTCAAGTCACAAGGGTAGAGGGTAGAACCTGGTATTCATAATTTGATTAACTAGAAGATTAAAAACTGAAAGCTTTTTGTATGCTCTTTAAATAAAGATTGATCCCAAGAAACAGTTGTGGACTGGAGCCTAGAAATAAAGATTAAACTATGCCAGCTGTAGGGGTCGGATGGCTGCAGAAAAGTCAGTGAGGTCATTCCAGCTACAAATGTATTCCCTTCATTCATCTGCAACCTTTCCTCTCTCCTTTCTCAGAATTAAATTCAAAATATGTCCACATTCTATGCTGAACATAACCTCAGCATATTAATGCACTTTCCCTATGCAGATGGATAAAGGAAACTTCATGTTTGACATTGTCTTCTATGATGTAAGCAGCAGCAGGAATAGTGCTTTTTTCATGACAACCACAGTAATTGCACATTAATGTTGTTTCCATGGAAACTTCTTTCTGTTTTTCTAACCAGAATGTGAACACTGTAGTGATTTGAGAGTAAGACACTTAATACCAGGAGGTCACTTAGTTTAAATCAAAGAAGAAAGCTGCAGAACCGTCAGTGGATATTTTCTATAATGAACACTGTTATATGTCCCCTGAGCTTCAATTAACACTTGTAATTTATCGTGGCTATTAAAAGAAGAAGAAAAAAATGCCTATGTACCTTGGTACTAAAAATGCAACCCTGACAGTAAACAACCACATTTCAAGCAAACTCTAAGGAAGCCATCATCTTTGCCTTTTAAAGTCTTTAATAATGACATGATTAAAATGGAAGAATTGGGAAACAGCTCTTTCACATAGGTTTTGTCTGTTTCTTGAACTTGAGGTTATGAAAATAATGAAAAAAGGCTAGTTCTTAAATTGTTGATGAACCTTCTATTAGCAAAAAACTAAAATATAAATAAAAATCAACAAAGATATTCTCATATATCTTTAATGAATAACCTTCTTTTCATATTAACTTTGAAAGTGGTATATGTAATAAATATTTAAAGTATTTCTCTGCACCTTTGTTAAATAATAAGCATGTGATTTTCTCCAGGGATTTAAAATCATATTCCAAATTAAAAGCCTTTTAATTACTTTCCCCCTATTAAATAGTGTTTTTAAGAGTTTCCATTACATATGATAAATTAGTGATTCCCAAAGTGGGCACTACCGCTCCCTGATGGGTGCTGCAGCAATCCAGGGAGGCGGTGATGGCCACAGGTGCATTTATCTTTCCTGTTAATTGCTATTAACATTTAAAAAATTAATTTCCAGGGGGCTAAGTAATATTTTTTTCTACAAAGGCCAAAAAGTTGGGGAATCACTGGGATAAATCATATCCGAAGGATATATTTGAGAATTTGGCAAGAACAGCACAACCTATGTGCAGTTAGATTACACTCATATCTATGTCTTCCATTAAGTTCTCTATGAATTATATAATCAATGAGTTGAGAGTCTTTTATGAATTCCCTTCATGACCTGCCATATTAGTTTTCCACTTACTTGATGAGAGGAAGGAATGATAAGTGGAAAACTTATAGAGGGTAAGAAGTATAAGTGAAAAACTTATAGAGGGTAAGAAGTATAAGAGAAAAGGCAGAATCTAAGAAGGAAGTCAAAATGGAGGGAAATACACAGAGAATAATCATAACTGTGAATGGGAATGGGATGAACTCACCAATAAAAATGAAGCAAATAGCAGAATGGATTAAAAAACAGAATCCTACCATATGTTTTCTACAAGAAAGACACTTGAGATAGGTAGACACACACAGGTTAAAGGTAAGAGGTGGAGCAGAATTTACTAGGCAGCAACTGAGATAAAGAAGGCAAGAGTAGCAATCATGATCTCAGGCAAAGTTAAAGCAAAAATAGATCTCATTAAAAGTGATGAGGAAGGTAATAACATCTTGATAAAAGACAGTATAAATAACAAAGAAATATGTGGTGGCTAAAAATTGGAAAATGAGGGGATGCCCTTTGATTGACAATGGCTGAACAAATTGTGGTATCTGTTGGTGATGAAATACTATTGTGCTCAAAGGAATGATGAACTGGAGGAATTCTATGTCAATTGGAATGACCTCCAGCAATTTATGCAGAGTGAAAGGAGCAGAACCAGAAGAACATTGTACACAGAGATTGATACATGATGGCACAGTTGAATGTAAATGACTTCTCTGCTAGCAGCAATGTAGTGATACAGGGCATTTCTGAGGGACTTATGAGAAAGAACACTATCCACATCCAAAGAAAGAACTGTGGGAGTAGAAACACAGAAGAAAAACATTTGCTTGATCACATGGTTCAATGAGGTTATGATTGGAGATGTAGAGTCTAAAAGATCACTCTTTTACAAACATGAATAATATGAAAATTGGTCTTGATCAATGATACATGTAACACCCAGTGGAATTGCTTGTTGGCTACAGGAGAGAGGAGGGAAGAGGCGAGGGAAAGAACATGAATCATGTAACCATGAGAAAATATTCTAACTTAATAAATTAAATAAATAAATTTAATTAAAAATGATGAAGTCTCTAATAACTTCCATTTAATAGTTTTAATTGACTTATCCTTTAGTTATTAAAATTATAAATATCATTTGAGTAGAGAAACAACAAATCATTCTTTTTTTTTCCAAATCCTTACCTTTCATCTTGAAGTCAATACTGTGTATTGGCTCTAAGGCAGAAGAGTCATAAGAGTAGGCAATAGGGGGTCAAGTGACTTGCTCAGGGTCACAGAGCTGGGAAGTGTATGAGGTCAGATTTGAACCCAGGACCTCCCATCTCTAGGCCTGGCTCTCAATCCACTGAGCTACCCAGCTGCCCACACAAATCATTCTTTTACCCAAATTGGCATAGCCGAACTTGCGGTCACTATGATACTGAATCCTTGCTAACACCTCATCTCCCAAATTAATCCATTTGTACTAATAACTCTGTCCACCACAAAAAAAGAATCAGACCTCTTTATTGAACATGACCTCATATAGGACCCAACTAACTCCCCCAAGATCCCAAAAATATTAACTCACCTATCCTTCCTCATATAAAGTTACTTGAAATAGAGATGTGCTCCTAGACTTCCTTTCATTTGCACCTTAAACTTGGAAGAACACCATTCTCTTTTTATTTCACTTGCTATGACTATAGATTTTAATGACTTTGTTGATCTGAATGATGGTCTTCATTTCTTTTTCTGTATCACCTTTTCACTGGCCATATATAGGGCTATTGAGTGAAAGGTGTGAAAACATTGTCTTTGTAGATATCACCAATTCCTTTTTTTTGGCTTCAGGATTCACAATTAAATGGTCATTTAATTCTCTTTGCATAGTAATTGTTACTCAAATATCACTATATTCTAAGTATAACTTGAATCATTTTTCTCTAACATATTCTGTGATATTTTCAATTTATTTAAAATGATGGAAAATACTGAAATTTAGGACACTTTGCTATTACAAGTTTTTCATGTTTTGAAGAATAAAAATATGTTACAAGATTTCATTGAAAATTTAAATCCCTTAGTGCATTTAAATGATTTTATTTTTGCAGATATTAATTACTCAAGTTAGAAGGCTTTGCTAATTGAACTAGTGAAAATCAATCAGGAGTGAATATAAAGAAGTTGTTCTGTGAAGTGTTGGTAAGATAGAATTTAATTTTATAAACTTGTGGCAATAGATAGCAAATAAGGAACCAAGGTAGAGAACAGGAGCAAAGAGATCATTGAGAAGATGATAGAGAATCAGGAAGAAGTACAATAAGTTCCTCTAACACAACTTTTCCCTAAAGATCTAAAAAAATATAGCCAACTGAGTTTTGATAAGAAAAAACAAAAATGTATCACAGTAATATTTTTGGCTCAGATCAACAAAGGGAAACAAACATTAATATCAGTATGTGCTCATGACAGAGTCCTGCCAAGAGCATTTTTTGAATATTCAAGAGAAAAGCAACCAAGTCTATATGCTAGTAAAAAGTTCCCATGATAGAACAGGTGATAACTTTAATATATGCCATTCATAACTTAATTCTAGGTGACAAATTGAAGGATGGCAGTAATGCCTGATATACGGGTGGCATTATAGAGTCAGTAATTGAAAACTTTTGTCTGTGTATTTAGTGAGGATTAAGTTAATAAATAAACAATAACTGTATGGCCTTCACCTCAGGATTAAGCAGTCAGTTCTATATTCTAGTCACTTCCCAAGGGTAAAACATAATAAGAAAGGGACTTCCGGGTAAGATGGTGGCAGAGTAAGGAGCAGCTGTTCGATCTCTCCTAACCAAAGCATACAGGACTCCTCAAGGGGACATAAAAACGAATCCAGATGAATGAACGCCACAACAGGGCGCAGCATTGAAGGTAAGCAGAATCGAGGCATTTCCACGCTATAAAGGGGTGAAACAGCTCTCACTAAAACGTGAGAGGAAGAAGCCCATCTACCCCCCCCCACACACACACACACACCACGCACAGCGCCAAGGCCAATGCACAAGAGTGACAACAGGATTGCGGCAACCAGTAAATCACTAGCAGCCCCAGGGTTTGTACCTGAGAGCTGCAAGATGTGGGACCTCAAGTGGGGGGGGCGTGCACGGACTTTCCCAAGTGTCTTCCTGGGTGAAGGCATTGCCCTAGGCATGGACAAAGATATCGAAAGCAGGAACTTTCCTGATCGTATGTGCAGGTGAAGGCATTGCCCTAGGCAAGGACAAAGATCTCCAACCCAGGGACATTCCCAAGCGTCTGGGAAGGTGAAGGCAATGCCCTAGGCGAGGACAAAGATCTCGAGCCCGGCTTGGACCTCGAGTGGGGACCCGGTGCAGACAGGAGCATGGCTGTGGAAGCAGCTCCTGAGAATGCTGAAGGAGCCTCGGACAGAAGGGCAGACCAGGGACGACCAGGAGGCTTGACCCCAAGGACAAGGAGACCTGAGCCCTCAGGAGCTTAGAAAGCGCAGGTGGACCCTGAGTGTGAAGACAAAGCTGAAAAGGGGCAGAGCTAACAGTGGCAAGCCGAGAACCCCAGAAGAAAAAGATTATCAAGAAAAATACTGGAACACTCGACAACTTTTACACAGAGAAAATCCAGACAACAGAGGAGGACAAACAAGAATCCAAACTTTCCCCAAAAAAAGAAAACTGGTCACAAGCTATTGAAGAGATCAAAAATGAGATGTTGAGGAAAATGGAGCAGATCTGGCAAGAAAATAACAGTTTAAAAGGCAGAATTTTGCAATTGGAAAGTGAGGCTCAGAAATCAAATGAACTGATAAGCAAATTGAACACCAGAAATGACCAGATTGAAAAGGAAAACCAGTCCCTAAAGGCTAGAATGGAACAATTAGAAGCCAATGATCTCTCAAGACAACAAGAACAAATAAAACAAAGTCAAAAGACTGATAAAATAGAAGGAAACATGAAATATCTCAATGAGAAAATGACAAACCAAGAAAAGCAGGCTAGAAGAGACAATTTGAGAATCATTGGTCCTCCAGAAAAACCAGAAATTAATAGAAACTTGGAATCTATACTTAAAGAAATTATTCAGCAAAATTTCCCTGAAGTCCTACAACAAGAGGGCAATATAGACATTGAAAGGATCCATATATCAACCTCTACACTGGACCCAGAAAAGTCAATATCCAGGAACATAATAGCCAAATTCAAGAGCTTTCAAGTAAAAGAAAAAATCTTACAAGAAGCCAGAAAGAGACAATTCTAATTTCAAGGAGCACCAATCAGGATCACACAGGATCTGGCGTCCTCCATACTAAAAGACCACAAGGCTTGGAATACGATATTCAGAAAGGCAAGAGAGCTGGGCCTTCAGCCATGGATCAACTACCCAGCAAAACTGACTATATACTTCTAGGGGAAAGTATGGGCATTCAACAAAATTGAAGATTTCCAAGTTTTTGCACAAAAGAGACCAGAACTAAATGGAAAGTTTGATATCCAACCACAAAAATCAAGAACATGAAAAGGTAAATAAGAAACAAAGGGAAAAGAAAGAAAACTCATAATTTTTTAATTTTGACTCTTTAAGGGTTTAAGTAAGATCTAACTACCTGTATTTCACTCTGATTCCAGAATCGTTTTTCCCCTTTAGACCAACCTAAAGGCTCTTGGCCATTTCTCTGGGTTTCTTCTTGTTGAGGGGGATTTCCACTCTGAGTATTGTGTGGACAAGCCCCATTTTGGATATATTGTTGAAAATTATCATTTACTTCATTCATATTAGTATTTGTAAATGTGTTTCTTTATCATTATTTATATAATTGTTATTATTTCTAAATTAGTTATTTCTAGAGTTCCCGTAATTTCTAAAATTCATGTTATTGAGTACCTGATTCCAGTTTTGACAGTTTAATGTTACATGATACCTTTTTCCACAGAAGTAACACATAGGTGCTTGATTTGTTTATTCTTGCAAAGAGGCTATCACTGTGTGATTTGCTTTTTATCTTTTAATTTCCTCATTTAAACTTTTAATTTCTCTCCTTAATGTCCCTATTAAGTCACTGTATTCCTCATCTTTCTTTTCATGGCCTTTAAATACATAAACTGCTACTCTCCTCAATTCTTGAAGGTCCATACTAGCTGAAATTGGACAATTGGTCTTAAAATAGTCTTTGACCACTTTACAACAGTTTTTCACAAACTATCTCCTCATTTGTCTGACATCCTTTTCTCTGGCAAAATCTAACTATACATATATCTTCCAGCTAAATAAGTCTATCCATAAATTGGAACAGGTTTTTCATTGAGTTTTTGCTTAAGATTTTCAAATTTTGTCCATGTACTAGGCCTATCAGAGCAAGCTCTCATTGTGATTAATAATGCCTCTCAAGCCTGGCATAGTTTTGTGTAGTCTTGTTCATTGTTGAGGTTCCATTTTGAGTCTTGAAAAAGGCCAATGAACTTCTCTCCTTCTCTGAGCCTGTGTGACAAGAGAGATGACTTTGTTTTTCTCTCCTTCTGTCAAAAAAAGCTTGGAGAAAATTTTCAGTATCAATCTATGTGGGTTGATATGTGTGAAAAATGCTTTCTAGCTTTTTAATAATCACAATTGGATCATCCTCAAAAGAAGAAGAATTATCTTTGAATCTCTTAATATTTTGGGGGATGAATGGTATATGATGACTTAATGAAATTAAATCTCCAGTCTTATTAAAGGTGGGTACTTCTTTTAAGGGGAAAATATCTTTAACTGTATAATTTTTTTTGGTTTCTGCCTCTTGGCTTTGTGTTTGAGTTGCCATAGAGCAGGTAATGATTGTAGGAGGAGAAATAGGTGAAGTGGGAGGAGTTTGGGTAGATTTAGAGATAGAACAAGATGAAAAGGAGTTGAGGTGGTTTGATTATGAGCAGAAATGTATGGAGCAGGACTTGACAGAAACTGAGTTGGTTCTAATAATGAGGAAGTGTTGATTTTCAAGCTTTTCTCAATGTTGTTGTTGTTTGTTTGTTTGTTTTTTAAACCCTTACCTTCTGTCTTGGAGCCAATATGTAGTATTGGTTCCAAAGTAGAAGAGTGGTAAGGGTAGGCAATGGGGATCAAGTCACTTGCCCAGGGTCACACAGCTGGAAAGTATCTGAGACCAGATTTGAACCCAGGACCTCCTGTCTCTAGATCTGGCTCTCAATCCACTGAGCTATGCAGCTGCCCCCTCTCAATGTGTTTTATATAAGCCTTGAGATCCCCCAAACTCTCCTCCCATTTCTTCTCAAGGTCACTCGAATTTGTTGTTGCTTTTGTTGTTTTATTTTTATTTTTTTCTAATATGAGCTTTTAGTTCAGCTTGGAGGTTGAACAAATTATCATTTTATTTTTTTCCACAGGAATAGAATGCCAGTCCTCCTATCACTATAAGTACAGCTGGTAACAGTGCTATATAAAGTCACTGTGTAATATTCTATTGGGTGATAGACCATTATTTGTTAATTGTGTTTGCAGTTCTACTTCCTGTCAGTAGATGGTGCTGTTTAACATAAAGGTTCAATAGCTGTAACAATTAACTGCTAAGAACTTGACTTATGGATAGTTACAGTAAAAAGTAAGGGAAATGATCAGGAAGTTGTGGGTTCAAGATCCCTTTGTGTTCACCAATTAAATGTAAGGGCTAAAAGAGGGGTCTTGACAAAATAAGAGAGCAGCTTTTAATAATTTAAGTTTTAATGAGAATATAATAAAGTTGAAAATTAATATTATCACTGTCTACCTATAATTGGCTATAACTGTTGCTAATAACTGCCTTTGGAGAAAGTCTAGCTCATCACCTTTCAGCTTAGCTCAACAGGCAGAATATATATATATCCAATCACCAACTAATCTCCAATCCATACCGCCAACAAGCAACCCTCAATGACCAAGTCACTCCCAGCAGCCAACTTCCCCACACAACTGTCAGTCCTAACTGTCAGCAACTGACAGCCCCAACTGTCAGCAATTGACCTCACCAACTGTCAGCAACTGACAGCTCCAACCAACTGCCTGTGATCCAGCAAAGGGCCCTCCAGGTTCCCTGTTAAAAAAAAATCATTTGTACAAAACATTACTGTGAGTCTCCATGATATTTTGCTGGTTCTATTCACTTCCCTTTGCATTATTAATATAAGTCTTTCCAGGATTTTTTAAATAATATTCTTGTTTGAAATTCTTAGGACATCATAGATTTTCATTACAAGCATGTACCACAACTTGTTTAGACATTCCTCAATTGAAGGATATCCCTTCACTATCCTGATCTTTGCCACTACAAAAAGAGATGCTATGAATATTTTGGTACAGGTAGATTTTTTTCCCTATCTTTAATCTCTTTAGGACATAGACAGTTGTAGTATTACTGAGTCAATGCATGCACGATTTTAGGGCCTTTTGGGCATGGCTCAAGATTCCAGAATGGTTGTGGCTGAGTTTTCAACATCTCCTCCAACATTTATAATTTTTCTTTTTCACATTGTTAGCTCCTTTAATCCATTTAGGTGGTACCTCAAAGTTCCTTTCATTTTCATTTCTCTAATTAGTAGTAATTGGATGATATTTTTATATAACTAAAATATTAATTTATTCATTTAAGAATTGACTGTTCATATCCTTTGACCATTTGTCAATTAGGGAATGCTTTTTTATTTTTATAAATATGACTCAGTTGTCTATAAATTTAAAAAAATCAGTCCTTTATCAGAGAGACTTGCTATAAAGTTTTTTTTTTCTAGTTTGGTATTTGCCTTTTCATCATGATTGCATTAGTTTTGTTTGTGCAGAAACTTTTTAACTGTTGAGTCACTCTTCATATTGATCCTATTTAAACCTTGGTTCATTAATGCCTAGATAATTGCTCCGCTACATTAGCTTTCAGATTTTTCTTTATTATTAAATGTTAGTATTCCCTTTTACATTTTCCACTGATGAGAAACTTCAACTCCCATCATACAATTTTTCTGCATCAGAGAGATGCCACAAGTTACATTCAAATTAAATGTTAGTCTGATCACTTTTCAAGGGGAAAGAATGACAAGATGCCTAATATGGAAACTTTTCAGTGTCCAGAAAATGGAATCAAGGCCTCCAAATCTTTTATTGGAAAAAAAAAGAAAGAGACAAAATAAAGGGTAGGGGGATGAATTGGTCTTATTTCTCCATGAACACTCTGTTTACAATCTTCTGTTATCTCTTAGTTATACCTACCATTTGTCAGTAGCTGATTCACCAATTTAGATGAATGACCTTGTATAGATCACTCTGGGGCTTATTTTCCTCTTTTCTAAAACAAGAGAGTTGCCCTTTAATCATTTAAATGTTCTCTTCTACTTACAGCTCTGTCATTATTTATAATGTATATATTCACTGTGCAGACTTTAAGACTACATTTTCTTTTACCAATTATTACCTATTTATTATCAGATAGCACACTATTACCTAAAATACAAAATGTTAAATCCAAAGCAATTGTCTTTCTACCACCCATTTTAATTCCTCGATGGCAGTGAATTCACTTTTTATTTTTTATATTGGCAATTTGGTTTTCTTTTTGCCTTTTTAAAATCAAATTAACCAATGGTTTATCTCTTCTATTTTTAAAACAAAACCAGCTTTTGTTTTACTAACTAGTTAATATTTTTCCCTCTTGAAGTTTTATTAAAATCATTTTGGATATTCAAGATATTTAACCAGTTATATGTAATAATAATTTCCACATAAGTTTTCTGAAATTTTATGATCCAAATTGTCCCCTTTCCTCCCTTCTTTTCCCGTCCCCTGAATGGCTAAGAAATTTGTTCTGTGTTATACATGTATGATCATTAAAACATATATTCATATTTATCATGTTTGTAAAAGAACACATATAAAACCAAAGCCTCAAAATAAAACATAAAATAATGTGGAAAATTGCATGTGTTGATCATATCTTTCCATGGATTTTAATTTGATTTTTATTCCATGATTATTTGAAAAGGATGAGCTTATTATTTCTATTTTACTACATTGTTTGTGAGGTTTTTGTCCCATGATACACTGTCACTTTTTTTGTACAATTGTCACATTCATACATATATATGTATATGTACATATATATTCATATATTCAATTTCCTCCAGAGGTTTATCATATCTAAATTTTCTGAAATTCAATTCACCTCTTTATATTCTTTCTTTTTTAATTTTTATTATCTTTGTCTAAGA
The DNA here is from genome assembly GCF_016433145.1 of Gracilinanus agilis. Lineage (NCBI taxonomy): Eukaryota > Metazoa > Chordata > Mammalia > Didelphimorphia > Didelphidae > Gracilinanus > Gracilinanus agilis. Next base: position 472,585,120 of record NC_058132.1, read on the forward strand.
GAGGAAAGTTGAGATGCCCCACTAGTAGGGTATTATTGTCAATTTTCTCCTTTAACATCTCCTTTAAAAATTTAGATACTAAACTATTTGGCACATATCTGTTTAAAAATGATATGAATTTTATGGTACACTCCAGCAAGATATAATTTCCTTCCTTATAACTCTTTTAATTACATCTACCTTTACATTACCTTTTTTTTCTGAAATCATGATTGTTACTCTTGTTTGGTTGCTTGCTTGTTTTCTCTTCAGGTGAAATATTATAAATTCTGTTCTACTTCCTTATTTGGTTCAATATTAGGAAAATCATCAGCATAACTGACCTTATCAATAACTAAATTAACAGAAACTTTATGATTAGTTCAACAAAAGCATTTGACAGAATATAGCACCCATTCCTTTGTAAAACACTAGAGAACATTGGAATAAATCCGCAAAAGATGAATAGCATATATCTAAACCATGGGTAAGCATTATTTGTAATGAGGATAAACAAGAAACCTTCCCAGTAAGATAATTGGCCTTTCTTATTACTAGGACTAATTCTTCTACTCTACTCCATTCCAACTGTTAATATATGCTCTTTTATCTAGAGACCTTCCAAAGAGTGTTCCAGCTGGATAACTGATTCTCTGTTCCTGTAATCATTCAGGCTTAGTAACATCTGCCAGACATAGTTCTCTGTTCACATAGATTTTGGATCATTAAAGTGGTATAGATAAATATTGGAAAAATATGATAGTGAAGAAGAATAAAGAATTCCCTTTAGCTATTTTTAAAAAAATGAATGTTTTATTAAGCTCGTGGCATACATCTGTCATGGTAAAAATGTTTAATAGAATTGTTTCAAATCATTCTTAGTTGTGTAGACATGTAGAAATTATGATAAGTTTCTTTGATATATTTTTCTTATTTAGAATTATATCCAAATTCCTCTAATTTCTGTATTTCTACTGGGTAAAATCATATGATTTACAATCATTAAAAACACATTTGCCAAATAACAATGACAATATAATCTTGTCAATCAAATTTTATTTTATTGGCAGTGATTTCTGTAAGAATTAAAGGCAGAAATTACTGCTTGAAAGAATCATTAGCATCACTGAGGTATTTAGTGTAGGCTTAAACATTCAATTCCTTTGATTTTGTTCCTATGTAATTACTTTTTTAAAAAAAATCAAAATGGAGAACAAAATTAGAGAAATTTAGAAAGATTAATATTTGGAAACCTTTTTTTAAATAATGCTGTTAACATGAGGAATTTGTTATTTAATATTAAATTTATTTTAAATTTTTATTTATTTATTTTTATGTTTTCAGTTATAACTAGAAACAATTTTTGACAATTGGTTTCTGATATTTTGGAATTCAAATGTTCTCCTTCCCTACCCTTGCAAGGTGGTAGTCTGATATAAGTTATAACCATACTTTTTAATGACCTATATTTCCATATTGCTCACACTGTAATAAAAGAAGCATATCAAACATATAATAGAAATGTGAAAGAAATAAAGTACAAGATGTCATGCTCCTATTTGCACTCAGACTCTAACAATTCTTTCTTTGGCTATAGATAGTATTTTCATCACAAGTCCCTTGTTTTTATCTTGCACATTTGCTTTCCTTATAGTAGTTTAGTCTTCCCTAGTTGGTCATCATATAATATTTCCATCCTTGTATACACTGCTCTCCAGGTTCTGCTCACTTCACTTTGCATCAGTTTATATGTCTTTCTGGGTTTTTCTGAACTGATTCTGTTCATCATTTCTTATGGTGCACTAGTATTCAATTATAACCATATATCACAACTTTATCCATTTCTCAAGTAATGGATAACACCTCAGTTTTCTTTACCACTATAAAAACAGCTGGAAAATATTTTGGTACAGGTAGGACCTTTTCCCTTATTCCTGATATCTTTGCAATACTTACTTAATGTGGACATTATTGAGTCAAAGGGTATACATAGTTTTGTGGCCGTTTGAGTTTTGTACCTGGTTCCCATATTGAGTCCCAGAATGTTTGTATCAGTTTACAGTTCCACCAAGAGAGAATTAATATCCCAATTTTTCAACCTATGCTCCAAAATTTTTTTTGGTCATATTAGCCAATCTAATAGATTTGAGATTAATATCTGAGAGTTGTTTTAATTCACTTTTTTCTAATTAATAGTGATTTCAAATTTTTTTATTTGACTATGGTAGTTTCAATTTCTTCCTAGGAGAACTGATTACTTATATATTTTGACCAGTTTTCAATTAAAGAATACCTTGTATTTTTATAAATTTGACTCTATATATTTGATCAATAAGGCTTTTATCAAAAACAGTGGCTATATTTTGTCCCAAACCATTCTAATTTTGGATATATTGGTTTTGATTTTACAAAGCCTTTTTAAATTTAATGTGAAATTATTTATTACATTTCTTGTAAAGCTCTCTGTCTTATTTATTCATAAATTCATATTTTATCCATAAGTCTGATAGGAAAACTTTTTTATGTTCCCCTAATTTGCTTGTGATGTCAGTCTTTTTTTCTAGACCACACATCAATTTTGACTTTATCTTGTTATGTTGGAATCAGACACAATTATTAATCAAAACCCCATGATATCTAATTATCAGTGGTAGGTTTCCATAGTTTAAAGCTTTGGTGTATGCATTAACATTAGGGCTAATAAACATTTTAAACTTATCCTAGTGCAAAATTGAAAAAAAAATTGATACTGATAACATGTGCTTCAAGTATAAAAAATGAGAGAAAAAAGAAATACTCTATTGCACATATAAGGAAAAACAATAAAAAATGCATAGTTCATATTCCATGACAAGGTGTCAGCCAAGTTGAGGCAGAATCATTTCCTTTTTAATTTGGCTATGATCCAGTGTGAGTGTACATGATTTTCACCAAGTAACAGATTTTTTAAAACAATTAAACAGTAGCTAGTGCACATTCTAAGAAGTACCAAAATCACAAGATCCCATTTAATAATAATAGTAAACAAACCTGCTATCATTATGATTCACATGAGTCTTTCTAGTCACTTTCCATGTGACATTTTAAAAACTTATAAAGTTCATGGACATTTGTCACAAGTTCTCCAGATCTAGCCAATCTTTCAACTTTGGTGAAGATATTTCTAACAAAGTCTATTACTATCATCATTCCAAAATTTGGCAGGACAACCCAGAAAATACAAACAAACAAACAAAAAACCGGTGTACTACTGATGAAAACCTTTTGTGTCTAAAATGTCACTAAGAATCTAGATCATTCTGGTGGAAGAGTAGAGTAAGGTGAAGAGTTGCAAATATAAAAACCATCTAGGAGCCACCAAGATCCATGGGAAATAATCCCTTCAGGAGTGATTCAGGGGTTACCAAGCCCCCTGGGAAACCCTTCCCACCTCCTAGATGAGATCATAACCCATCACAGGGTAACCAAGCCCATTGGGAAAACTCCCTCCTTTTTTATGAAACTGTAACAGAAGTAAAAGGCATGTACTTATGTGCCCCATTCATTGCAATGTGGAGGTGAGGAATACAATAGTGCTATTGCACTTCAATTCAACTACTAAATGGACCCTTACCTCTTGTTACAAACAACTCAAAAGTAGGCAATTGATCAGTCAGAGGTAGTACTTCTACTAGATATCTGAAAATCACTTCTGAAGCCCCATTAAAATCAATTAAAATTTTTAGATCATTAAATTCTCCAAAAGTTGCATACAGGTTTTAACCAGTTTGACGGAGTCCATCCTCTAGGTGACATCTATGTGACAATTAACAAAGGAAAAAAGGAACAAAAGGTCATTAAGGCAACATGTGACCTTGATGGATCTGATTGACAAACTCAACATCCATAAGGACCTATGGTTTTGCCATGTAAAAAGGTTTGTCCAAGTTGTTTATGGTTTTATAATTACATTTTATAATGATATTTTCTCCAATCCAGTCATAGGAGAAGGGTAGAAATGAAGATAATATAACAGAACACATAGCTAACAGCAAAGACACAGTAAGTGAAAATGACATAGTATAACAGAAGAGATTAGATTAGATTAATATGTGAACTTAAAAAACAAAATTGAATTTTAAAGCAAACAATCAGCAAATACAATATATGTGGCAGTATGTGAGCAATGAATTCAAGAGTCCTTTTCTCCAATTCCAATCACTGCATTACAGAGACTTCTTCACTATTTGGAGAGGAATAAACTGAAACAGTTAACATCAATACAGCAATGGGATCTGAAAAGGCTTAAAATTCACCTCCAGATTTTTTGAGGTTCCTTCCCCTCCCAAGTATCATCATCCATCTAGATTCCTTTGGTCACACTTCTGAGGTTCCCCATACTGAGAGGAATTTCCACACTGAGCATAGCATAGGTGAACCCCATATTGGATGTGTTGCAGAGACTGGGTAGAATCTCCCTTCTGCATCTTGAGATTGCTCAAGATATATTTCAATTGTTTTTTTTTTCTTGGGGAGGAATCGATAAATTTCAAAGTATCCAATCAGTACAAGTACTCCCAGGAATGGCAGCAAGAAAAGACATTTTAAGGCTGTGAGCTATGCACGCTTGGTAATGCACAGTTTATGCAAAGATGCAATAAAGGCTTTTGCCCTTGCAAAAGTTAACTGAAAACTTATGGCAGTTAACCCTTAGAATCCTGTGAGAAAGTTCAGTTGGTGCCTGAGGCTTGAGGAGAGTATAAGGACCAACTGGAGCTCTGCCTTTGGCTTTTGGCTTTGCTTTTGGCCTGTGCCTTGTCTCTTGACAATTTGTACATAGCTAATTACTCTGGACCTCTCCCTGACCTTCTCTACACCATTCCCTGTTACCTTTCCTGTTTTTCCTGTGGGCTCTGGGAAGAAGGGTGGCTTTTGGGTTTAGTGAATAGACTTTGTGGGTTTAGTTTCCATATAGGCAAGTAGGACATCCTTGAATCAAACTATCCCTTACTTTATTGATTTAGTATACCCTCTATTTTAAAAGCAGCTGAGAGAGCAGGTTCTCTCTCATCTAACCCATTCCTGTGACCCTCCACCATCTCGAGTTTCTCCCTAGCGGTTGTCAGAAATCTTAAACATCTCTCTCCTTCAGACCAACCCTGAATTTCAATAAATCCCCTTGTTACCTAATCTAACCCTTTGGTGAAACATTGTATTGAAGAATTAGGCAAGGGTTGAAGGGGAAGGAATTATTCTCTTTTATTTCTTGAGGGAACTGGAGGCATCCATCTTGGGAGGAAGTAGTTGCCCTACACTTCCTCCTGTATCCCTTCAGTTTCACTGACAGGGAGGAGCCTTGCAACTCCTCCTTTGAGGACTTGAGAAACTGACAAAAAAGCCCTCAAGTCAGATTTAAACCATTTCTGACTGGCCCTATTCCTTGTGTCTGTAGAAGTACCTTTCCTGCCTGGAAGGGTTCAGCCTATTCCCCCCTCCCCAGTGTCCTCTGACTCTAGCCTGAGTATCGAGTCTGTGTTAGCTGCCTCTCCTGAATACCTCACCTGTACTCTTACCATCCAAATACCACCTTGTCCATTCCTTACCTAAAGTCAGCCATTCCTTCCATTCCTCTCCTACTACCTCAATCACCATCATTCCTTCCTTTTAACCTTAAAGAGTCAAAGTACCCACATTTTGATAACAACGGCTCTTTCATTACCAAGTTTACAATTTTGCTTCCTGTCTGTATTCAGATATCTAGATATTTGCTACATAGTATGCACTGGGTAGGAGTAAAAATCTCACAAGTCTAGAAGGCTGATGGCCTAATCAGCCTTCAAATGGATGGTGGGGTTAAAAGCCTTAGCCCAAGGCTAGATTTAGGAGGGACAACAAGAAAAATCAAGAGTTTTCAATTTTAGGCAAAACAAAACACCCTGTCTAGAAGTTAAAAAAAACCCTCAGTAGTTAGCTAAGAGGTTTGAAAGAGTATTCTTCCTTCCCAGGGGCAAAAATGCCAGGAGAACAAAAGGGTGTTTAAGCATAGAATACAGGCTGCAACTGATGGTCAGACAACCAGAGCCTAATTTCCAAAAATCTGGCTTTCAATTCACTGAACTGCTAGCTATCACCTGATGTGCTGGGATTTAGCATCTAGAAGGTGGCAAGGGAGACCTCCATGTGGGCTAACCCCTCAGTTTCCACCCTCTCATCCAGGAGTGTGAAACCTCCTAGGTTTGGAACCTAGAAGGGGGGTGGAGTGGGCAGTGTGTAAGCACAGAGTGTGTGCAGTGGTCTAAGGGCCACTTCAATTGCAACCTGGAATTTCAAGGGGCTACTGCATGTTTGAAACCCACTTGTGCATGGGGGAGAGGGGTGTAGCTACTCCAGGAGGCAGGGAGCCATCATCTCACCTGTTAGCAATATAGTAGAAACTTATACTTTACCTTTAACCCAGGAACCCTAGGGCATCCACAGTGGGAGGCAACAGCTAGGGAGCAGTGAGGGGGCCAGTGGAAGCCTTGGCAGGGATGGGCAAGGCCTGCAGTGGGAAACAGCTTATTCATTTTAGCCAGGAGCCCCACAATCAAAAGCAGACTGGCAGAGATATTACTACCAGCTCCCATCATGGGCAGGTCTACAACACTGGGAAAACTCCCTATCTTTACTCAAAGGCTTTCTTTAAAAAATGCCAAAAATGTAATATTTAAATTAACATCCAATAACTGCAAGTGTGATATTTTATAGGATTTATTAGTAATCACTTGAAGTAGAAGAAATAAAAGATCAAAGTTTAAGTATGAGCATGTGAGTAAACTTTTCTGCCCATCTCTTCCCCCAGCCTCCACAGCCATGTTCCAGGAAGAAGAGAGAGTGAGGTGGGGAAGATACACCAAAATATATCCTCCCTACATATGTACACACTTAGCTAAAGACATAAAAGGGATGCTGGGAAAAAGAGTCCGGGGGTGGAAATTCTATTTACACACTTACGTTTCTTTTTCTGTTCTTATTGCTATAGTTTACATTTTAGTACAATATTAAATAATAGTGGTGATAATGGGCACCTTTGCTTTACCTCTGATCCTATAGGGAAGGATTTTAGCTTATTCCCATTACAGGTAATGCTTGTTGATGGTTTTAAATAGGTATCATTTATAACTTTAAGGAAGGTTCTATTTATTCTAATGTTTCTATAAGGAGTGGATGTTGTATTTTGCCAAAAGATTTTTCTGCATTTATTGAAATAATCTAATGATTTCTATTGGTTTTGTATTTGATATAGTCGATTATGCTGATGGTTTTCTTAATATTTAACTATCCCTGCATTCTTAGTATAAAACCAATCTGGTCATGATAAATGATATTTGTGATAATATATTGTAATCTGGTTAGTATTTAATTTAAAATACTTGCAATATTCATTACGGAGATTGTTATATAGTTTATTAACAGTATTTAGACAGAGATGATCAGAGAACAATGCTTGGAATAGGCCTTAACTTGCAATAGGAAAGAAGATATAGGGTGAAAGATGCATAATAAAGTGAGAAAACTTATTGAATAAAAAGTAGAAATTAGTAGATTCTATAGAGAACACAGAGGATCAATTCTTACTTTTCTTGCTTTAAACATGTTGCATTTTCTTTTTCCATTGTTTGCTTCCCTTACATTGTGCATTTGTTTTTTCAGTGCTTCCACTGAATTTAAACTTATCGCCACACAAAAGTACTTTTGGGGCAACAGGGAACTTTCAATACAATCCTATTATCTAAAGCACTCTGCCCAGAATTGTCCAGTAGGAGAACTATAAAAAGGAAATGTAAGAACACATAAAACAATCTCCTATACCTATCGCTCCACTCTCCCCTATTTTTAAGTGAGCTATTGACTATATTTGAAGCTTAAAATCGACAAAGAAAGTTGTTTCATTGCTATAGAACCTGATACTTTGAATTCAAGGAATTTGTATCGTGATTCATTTTATACTTTAGTTGATGACATGTATTTGTAGGATGGTGTAAGAGCTTGGCATCATTAGATTGATAAACATTCAGTCAGAACAGCAATGAAAGGAGTTAGAACCTGAGCTCATTTCAGAATTGATGAGCTTGCACTGCTTGAGATGTCTTTAAAAAGAGATTAGATGACCATTTTTGGGTACACAATAGTGAGGGTTCCTTTCATGTAAGATTTGAATGAGATAGTCACTGAGGTACTTTACCTCTCTTGCATTCTGAGAGAACAACAAACAGAAATAAGTAATCTCTGAAGAACAGACAGATTCAAGAAAGGCAGGGGGAGGTGGAGGAAAAGTAGAAGTCAGGAAGAGATTCAGAGAGGGGTTGGTAAAAAAATATGTATGAGGACAGGGGATATTATTTCTATCAGCAGGCATAGTACTACTGTCATAAAATGCAGAACATACCATAGGAAGAATCATTATCTTAATTCCTTTGCTGCATTCATTTTTCAGTTTGATGTATTAAAAGGCAACTCAGGTGTCAAAATCATCTTCCTAAGGCACAAGATCTGAAGGTTCCCATACTCAATAATCTTTAATGGTATTCTATCACCTTCAAAATCAAATATAAAATGCTTTGTCTGACACTCAAAGCTAAGTTAGGTTTCTTCTTGGGTCTAGAGGAAGCACCGGGAACAATGAATAGACACTATAAAGGAAGATTTAAGTACATTATAAGAGGAAAAATTGCAATTATAGTTGTTCCAAAAGTTGATATGAAGAAAGATAAAGATGGATAGATAGGTAGGTAGATATATACACACATGTACATGTACACATATATATGTGTATACATATATTTGATATATGTCATATTCTATCAATACATTCACATTTGTAGAAAGATATACATGCTTGTGTGTATATATAAGATGAATGCAAACACATGTATATATACATTGACCAAGACATAAAAGCATACACAACTTGATACATATATGTCTATTAATTACCTTTTATCTTTCTATTTACATGTATATCTATCTGGACCAAGAAATTTAAATTTTATTTTCTTTCCTTCTCCTTGTAACTGGAATCCGTTTCCATTCATCCAATGGAATTGCTTCCATTAAAGTAACAAAATCATCCTCATGACTTTCTAACAGTCATTCTCTTTTCCATTTCTGTATGCCTGAAACAGCTATCTATTCTCAATTTCTTTGAATAGATATTTCCTATCCTAACAATTTAATATGGAGGAAATCAAGCAAAATTATGTATAAAGAAGATATGTAAATGATAAATAGGAAATAATCAAAAGAGGGAAGGAATTAGAATTAAGCTTGTTTTGGAAACAGCTTTCAGTAGAAGCTTTTACTTAAACATTAAAGAAATAAGGGGAAGTCAGGAGGCAGAGATAAAGTGGGAGAAGATTCCAGGCATGGTTTATAGGCAGAGAACATGGTAGATAGAAGAAAGACTGAATGTCTTCTTCCTTGGAAAAATGAGAAGGCCAGTGTCCCTGAATATATGAGTAAATGATGAGAAGCAAGGACTACGAAGACAAGAGAGATAGGAGAGAATTAATTTTTAAAGAGAATAGAAAGTCAAAAAAAGATTTTATATTTTATCCTGGAGAAGATAGTAAACCATTGGGATTTATGCAAGTAGGTATGTGAATGTTTATTGAAATATATGGATATAGTCCTTGTAAAGGTGATTCTCTGGTTGCTAAATGACTGGCAGCTCCACAGCACAGCTTTTGGGGTTTGGGCAGTCACTGGGGCCAGTAGCAAATCAAATCCCCTGCAGGTAAGAGCTTTGAGTTTCCTTTTGATTTTAAATATGGCTAAGATGGTATAAAACTAGTAGAGTTGATATTTCAGCTAGTTATGGAATAATTCACAGGCTTGAATTTGTGGAAAGCCTATGAGAATTCCCAACAGCAGGGAGACTGTCAACTCTTACAGAATGGAGGTTTCTTCAGAAGTTGATGGTTTTGAACAGCAGGATTACTACAGTTTCTTGTTACAGGTAACTCTTTTAATTAACTAAGGAAGATACTAACAGAGGATGTTGGGAACTCAGGAAAGATGGGGAAGGATAGAGGATTTAGGAATATCTAATGCTAAATCTACAAGGGTGGGAACTAGGCTGTTCCCCCTTCATGGAAAGCCTCTCGTGGAATTTCCACACTCAGCTTGGTTTCAGCTTCTGCTCACTAGTTTATAGATGACTGGGGTAGTTAGGTCAGATGATGATAAGCAGCTGATGTTCTTTAAAGATGATTTGTAGAAGTTGATGGCAATATGCTTGATGACATATATAAGCTGCAAATGCAAGTTGTGATAAAGATATATTGAACAGCTGGATACAGCACTGAGGATTCAGGCTAATCCCAATCCTGAAGTAGATTACAGGGGTTCAATGGAGAGTACCCAAAACCTCCCTTCACCTTCTCACCCACACTCAGGATTGAGCTGGTTTGCCTGATAGTGCTGCCCCAACAGTCTTTTAACTGACTCCTACCTTCTTTGGGGTTCTAATTCTGAACCTCAACTTGATGTTGTTTGTAGAAAAATGGCTGCTTGCACAAGATGGCTACATCTTCCCACAAACATCATTTCAGAATCATCTTTAATTTTCAAATATATAGCTATATAGATCAATAGCATTTATTTTTTACTTCTCTCCATTTCTCTCTTCTACATTACTTCATTACTGACCACTACTTGAAACATGAATTTATTTTACCACATCCCTAATATTATCATATGTCTTCTATTTGGAATTCTTTAGTAATAAATCTTAACAAAATAAAGGATTAAGTCCTCAAAGAGATAATTCTCTTAGGTCACTTGACTAGGTCACTGCTTTCAGTTACACAAACATTTATTATCTACTCCTTAAGATTAATTAGTGGAAGACTACCACGATGGCAGTAAGTGCTCAGAGAGAGCGAGCTGGAGGGTAAGAGCAGGAGGCAGAGGTAACTGAACCCAGTTCATGTGGTGGCTGCTGGGGAATATTGTTGGCTGCTGCAAGGGCTTCCTCTTCCCTTCTTTTTCATCTCCTTTGCCCCAGTGTCCTCCCAGTTGACTGACATGGTGCAATGTCCATGGAGATCCCCAAGGCGGCCTTAGCTAAGGAGCAAAAGGAAATGGAAGATAAAGTAACTAGTCCTGAGAAAGCAGAAGAAGTAAAATTAAAAACATGGTATCCTCATCTGGGACAAAAGCCTGGGGGTTCAGATTTCTTGAGGAAGCAACTGCAAAAAGGACAAAAGTATTTTGACTCTGAGGATTACAACATGGCTAAAGCAAAGATGAAGAATAAGCAACTTCCTTCTGCAGCAGCCCCTGATAAAACAGAGGTCACTGGTGACGACATTCCTACTCCTCAGGATCTTTCACAGAGCAAACCATCCCTTGCTGCTAGCAAGCTGGCTGGCTGATTAAAAGAGCTGAACTGCATGAATCTCCTCATTCCTGTTATTTCTCTCAAACATGTTACTTCTCTTCTTTTTTCCTTCTATACACTAAATCAGTGATGGGCAAACTTTTTAAAGAGGGGGCCAAAGGAAAGGAAATATTTATCTGTTAGTCTGTTTCTAAGGCAACTCTTTTGAAGTTTCATTGCATTGTATCCTACTCATTGTATTTGTTATGATGCTGGATAGAACATTTCAGGGGGCCACATCTGGCCCGTAGGCTGTAGTTTGCCCACCACTGCACTAAATCATTGAGACTGACAGCTTTGAAGGTAGTGGTAGTGTGTGCTGCTATTGTTAAGGGAGTAAACTTTTAAAAACAAACTGTAGTACTTTGGACTAGTTGAACAATGCACTGATGAAAAGGACACATGTTAGAGCAATGTAAAGTAATCTACTTGAAAATAAATGTATATATTACCTATTCCTTTGTGTAGGACTAGTTCCATAAACTAATGAGCAAGTTTTACAGTTTCACTGTTTTGGCTTGCTTTATTCATCTTAATTACAGCTTTATATGTTTGTGTTATTTAATATAATCTATTATGTTGCTTCTTTCTGTATTTTTGTTTGTTTTTTTAAAACAGAGTTTTAAGACCACAAGTTCTTAGATCATGTATTTAAAATGAAAAACACATACAACACATGCACACACACACACATATACACATAACATTAGGTGGGATCCTAAAATATTTCTATCTCTGATCTTAAACTTGAATGGCCTTCAAACTGTTTGGTTTTTTTCCTTCAGTTCTGTAGTGTTAGAATATCTTTTCTTTTGAAGATGTGAATGAAATGTACATGTGCATAGACTGTTGAATTCACTTTTGTTCCATTTTTGTAAATATAATAGTTTTTTTAACATTTATTAATAATCATTTTTAACATGGTTACATGATTCATGCTCCCACTTTCCCCCACACCCCCCGCAATCCCCCCACCCATGGCCGATGCACATTTCCACTGGTTTTGTCATGTGTCCTTGATCAAGACCTATTTCCAAATTGTTGGTGGTTGCATTGGTGTGGTAATTTCGAGTCCACATCCCCAGTCATGTCGACCCCGACCCATAAGTTCAAGCAGTTGCTTTTCTTATATGTTTCCTCTCCTGCAGTCCTTCCTCTGAATGTTCCTTCCTCTTTACCATAAATCCCTCAGAGCTGTCCTGGGTCATTGCATTGTTGCTGGTAAAGAAACCCATTACATTCGATTTTACCACAGTATATCAGACTCTGTGTACAACGTTCTTCTGGCTCTGCTCCTTTCGCTCTGCATCAGTTCCCGGAGGTCTCTCCAGTTCGCCTGGAACTTCTCCAGTTTATTATTCCTTTTTGCACAATAGTATTCCATCACCCGCATATACCACAATTTGTTCAGCCATTCCCCAATTGAAGGACATTCCCTCCT